>NC_068366.1:58888042-58963042 GCF_020536995.1 Dreissena polymorpha | reverse complement strand
ACACATCATAAAGACAAACATTTTGACACAGTTACATGAAGATTGGGCATGAAATGTGACTTTTACAGTGTTCACAAGGTTTTTCTGTTTTTGACCTAGTGACCTAGTTTTTGACCCAGCATAACCCAGTTTCGAACTCGATCGATGTATCATTGGGACAAATCTTCTGACAAAGTTTCATGAAGATCGGACAAGTAATGTGGCCTCTAGAGTGTTTTCAATGTTTCTCTATAGCCAAATAAGGAAAACTGCCCCGCACACTCGCGGGCATGTTTTTCAACGGACCGGAACCACTTTTGAACTCAACCAACATATCATTAAGACAAACATTTTGACAAAATAACATTAAGATTGGGCATAAAATGTGACTTCTACAGTAATTACAAGGTTGTTTTTTTTTTACCTTGTGACCTAGTTTTTCACTCGACATGACCCAGTTTCAAACTCGACCGAGGTATCATTGGGACAAAGCTTCTTACCAAGTTTCATGAAGATCGGTCAAGAAATGTGGCCTCTAGAGTGTTTACGAACAAATATGGACGGACGGATGGACGGACAGACGACGGACAAAGACCGATCACAAAAGCTCACCTGAGCAATCAGGTGAGCTAAAATGTAAATCTTAGAAGAAAATCATAGAAAATATACAATTACTTAAAAAAAATTCCTGAATGACATTGTTTTTACAAGTTTACCATACACAAAAAGGACTCAAATAAAAGTGTCGTACACGTGTCTGTTTTACTTGCAAAACCATCGATCAGTATATTAATAGATTCAAACTTACACAATCCTGGTCATTCATTTACATTCTTTATGAATATTAGATTGATAAACAATGTGCCATTTTCACAGCAAAAATACAAGTTTAAACTCGCAAAGACGAGGAAATTGTGCAAGGCAAGATATGCAAATAGTTAATAATGTAGGCACAATTTGGTAAAAAATGTTGTCACATAATTTCTAAGAGACAGACACGCAGTTTTGTATGAAGCCATAACACATCCTGTAGTCGAAAAACATTCGTAGAAAACACAATTGCAAAAAAAAACGAACAAAATATTTTACACACTTCAAATTAAAAACCCTGCCGATATCTCTAAAGCTCAAACTAAATGGCAAAACCTTCTTGGTGAAAAAGAATTTAATTGGAAACAAATATTTGTCATGCCATATAAATCAACTACTGATAGCACACTGATAATGTTCAATATAAATACATCCAGAGAATCATAGCTACAAACAAATATCTTTTTAAGTGCAACATATCCAACACAAATCTATGTGATATGTGTAGTGAACATATTGAATACAACAGACCACCTTTTATGGGAGTGTAAACATATTTAATCTCTATGGAATCAATTGACAACCTTTCTAGAGAAACTATCTCTCTTAGACATCAGTTTAGGGGTAAATACCTTCATAATACAAGATATTAATAGCGCTGTGAATTACATAATTATATTATTGAAATATTTTATATTCAGTATGACATACAGAAACATAACACCTACAATTAACTGTTTTATCAATTATTTAAAATTGAAGATTCAAATTGAAAAAGAAATATCCCTTAACAATGATACACTTCATATATTTGAACAAAAATGGAAACGCATGCAACTTTCATAACAAGTCCAGTATGCTTTCTACCCACTACATACAACTCATCCTTATTCATAATTATCCTGTAGTTTTTGTTTTTCTTTTCTTTTCTTTCTTTTCTTTTTTTCTTTTCTTTCTTTTCTTTTTTTAAAAAGTATATATTAGCATATCTTGTATAATATGTTTGGACATTATTGTTGCTACATGGTATCAATTTGTTTTATGATCACATACATATATACATTGTATGTCTTATATTGAATAACAAAATGAAACCATTTTTGCATTAGGTAGATTGAACCATATCGTCGACGAAATCAAGTAAATAACAAATACGATAGTTCTCAACTATCTTATTACAATGGTTTCCACGTAATGTTTTATAACTTAATGGAAATTCTGCTATGTCCTTTGTTTCTTGAAAATATATTAGGTGTTTGTGATTGTTCGTTGTATCGAATATGAGTTTTTCTAAACACATCTTTTTACGAAGTAAAAATGCAGCTGTAAATTCAATTTCAAATAACCCGCAGTAGGTATTATACTTTTGTCGCATAACCTCAGATATTACGATGTTTCTTATGCCGTTGATAAATACATGATAAATAAATTTAAAAGACGTTTTGAATAGTTATTTCGTGCAAGCGATCGGTACGTCAAAGAAATTTTATTTGTTAAATTAAATAGTAAAAACCCAATCATTGTCGTCTCTAGCAAAGGTTTATTTAATTAAATCGTCGACAACACTATTTTCAGACACACTTGATTTTTATAAAAACATAGGAATCTATATTATTTTACGAATACTTGCTTAAGAAATTTCTCCAAATAAAAATAGCGGCTGTGTACACTATATATTTTCAATATTTTATTTAAGCTCAATATATGGGTAATGACTAATGTAGTAGAAATATTGGATTACTGCCAATAACATTAATTTGCGATACACTATGTAATAAACATTTTATGAGTTGAACAGCAGCTTAAGATTGAAAAATAACAACTGTTTTCAGCAAATTGTTTAAAAAAGTACATTTTCCACCTTTATTTTTTTGAAATCATAATAAGCGCCGCACCGCGTTGAATGCCGTGCCATATATTTAGAGTCAGATAGGATCATTTATCTTTTTAATGACGATGCATCTATTTGGTATGGTATATAAATATTGTCAACTGCTGTCACACAACAAACCAACATGAATGATCACAGCCTTGGCACGGTCAGTATAAAACACTGAGGTTTTAATGGTCTCTTAACTTCACTCTTAGCACAGAAATATTTAAACAAAACATATAAATGTCAATAAAATTAACCTCATAGCACTCCAATTCAAATTAAGCAATACAAGATAATACATGTACACTTACTTGCCATTAAACTACTAAGAAACAAACTTATTATATATTGTTTAGGTCCCTGAACTACTAAATTGTTGGATAACAACCAAAGTACCAGAATTGTTCTTTGCTGTATGAAAATAACGAAATACGTGCAATGATGAGATGGTCACTGCTACTGCTTTATACAAATGAGAACAAATTAATTATATGAAAAAGAATTTTATGATGATTGAAAATAACGAAATCAATTCAATGAAACGAGTGTCATAACATTATTGCAACAATTATATGTATGTGTACACATTAATAATTATAACTAAGGATTACCTTATATACGCATACACGTATTTTGTTCTTAATGTCATGTTTTTCAAGAAAATACAAAACAAACTACTTTTATGTGTGTGTGTCTTAATTGAATTAAGAAAATTATATCTGAGAATATCTTAACATAAATATATATTTAATAAATAATTCGAATTTAAACGCATTATGTTCTTTAAATATGGCTGCACAAACAAAACAACAAAAACACATAGCAACTTCCTACACGGAGAATTTAAACATATATTACCTACTTTGCATACATAAAATACAAAATAAAAGTCAGTTCTTTTTTCATTGCTTATCGTTAAACATATTGAACAAGAAACCGTCGGAGACGGGTGATGCTCCCTAAAGTTTTTTTGTCACTATATTGCACTATATATTTAGATAAAAGGAAACTTCTTGAGGGGCATAACTTTGGACAAAATAACACGATGGTTGGTTTAGCAACTTAAAAATTTCAAAGGGCCATAACTCTCTAAATAAATCATCTAACCAGAACCCACAAATAACATGCGCATCTCCTCAAGGTAGTTAAGCTTCCCATAAAGCTTCATTGAATTCCAGTCAGTAGTTGGGGAGAAATAGCCCGGACAAGAATTGCACTATATGTACAGTTTATAGAACATTTCAAAGGACCATAACTCTGTGTAAAATCATCCGACCATAACCGGCTGATAATATGCACATCTCCTATTGGTAGTGAAGCTTCCCATACAGTTTCATTGAATTCCCGTAATAAGTTGCTGAGAAATAGCTCGGACAAGAATAGCACTATATGTACAATGGAAAATGTAAAAGGGTCGTAACTCTGTTAAAAACCATCCGACGAGAACCGGCTGATAATATGCACATCTCCTCTTGGTAGTAAAGCTTCCCATAAAGTTTCATTGAATTCCGGTCATTAGTTGCTGAGAAATAGCCCGGACAAGAATTGCACTTTATGTACAGTTAATGGAAAATTTCAAAGGGCCATAACTCTGTGAAAAATCATCCGACCAGAACCGGCTGATAATATGCACATCTCCTCTTGGTAGTGAAGCTTTCCATAAAGTTAAATTGAATTCCGGTCATTAATTGCTGAGAAATAGACCGGACACAAATTGTGCACGGACGGACGGACGCACGCACGGACGGACGAAGCGGCGACTATATGCTCCCCCCAAAAATTTTGGGGGAGTATAAAAACGAGGACGAGGTATACAAAATACTGTACACATAAATATATATATTAATAATTGTAATAATAAATTATAATAGTGCACTATAAAAAATATGAGCACATAATCAATGCTATGATAAGAACCAAAACACTTAACTCCTTAAATGGTGGGGGGCATTTTTTGGTAGTTTACATTTATTTATACAAAACGGCTTTAATTTCAACAAAAATATACCTGTATTGGTCCTACTCCATTGTCCATATATATGCCCATCACATTCACGTTCTGAGCGTTCCAAAGAGATTAAACAGGGACTATGCGGTGATCTGTTAGTTGCTGTGCACAGTTTTGACCTCGAGTGGTTCATCTCTTACACATATTCCCCGCTCGGTGTTCAAAGTTAAGGTTAAGATCCACAAACGGAAAACTGTATTGTGTCGGATAATGTCTGAGTTTGGTGGAGGTCAACTACAGACAAGTATTGCAAACGTTTTTCCATTGCTTTACGAATAATTCCAGTTGTACCGTAAAGGTAAGAGGTCATTTCCAACATTATCACGCATGAAAAACTATCTATGGAGCACCATGAATCAGGAAAGGTTAACATAATTGGTCAACTGTCTACTGAATGTCAAATCCTCCGAGAACTAGACGTCACACAGTTGATCGATGACTTTGACCAGCTCAAGTGACGTAAAAGAGACTTATAGGTTGGATTCTGTTTCATGTTACATGTATGACAAGTTCAGTTAATAATGGTTATTCATTGTTGAGCTTGTTATGCTTTATATATAATGCAACTGTAAACTGTGTACAAATGCAAGTTTTCTGATCTTTGTAGTTGTAGTATCAAGTATGATTTTCAATTTACAGAATGGGCCTGAGGGAAGGGGGGCCCCGTAACATATGAAGCCCTGGGCCCGAAAACAGCTTAATCCGGCCCTGTTGGCAAGTTTGGTACCGGCCAATCTGAAACATAATTTGAATAAAAAACTCTGCAAGTGAAAATATTTCGGACAAATTATATTTGATTTATATGAAATATATAACATTAAAGTAAAAGTGTCAATGTTGCCTTAAACTAACTGATTTATAAGACCAAGAGTGCCAGAGGCCTTAAGCTGCTCTCATGAGATTTTAAGGAATTTAATTGTTTAGATCAGCTTTTGTTGAGTTCGAGAATCATATAAGAACTCGGGTAAGATATCATAAGAACAAATATTTTGAGTAAGCTTTAATATGATTGAAAAAAAGGTAGCCTCTATAGTCTTTGCAAGCTTTTTATTTAATTTTATACCGTGACCCATTTTGTGAACACCACTTTACAACGTTTCGAACTATCTCAAGATATCATTCCGACACACGTTTTTATACAGATAAATGAAGATTGGTCAACAAGTGTGGCCTTAATTGTGTGCACAAGCTTTTCATAAATTTGACCGAGTGACCTAGTTTTTGAACCCTCTTGGCCCAGTCTCAAACTTAGCCGAAATATCAATTGGACAAAAGTTTTGGTAATGTTTCATCTAGATTGAGTAATACATGTAGCATAAAGTGTTCACAAGCTTTTTTTTTAATTTAACAAAAATACCTTGATTTGTATCCCAAATAAGCCAGTTTCACACCTTTCGGCGATTACGTTAGGAGAAATGATTTGACACCGTTTGATGAAGTTTGGGAAATAAATGTGACTTAAAGTGTTCAAAGGCGTTTGTTTAATTTGACTATGTGACATTTTTGTTTCGCGCGACCCTAGTTCAACGTCTACCGATATATACTAGTAATTGTAACTTATGTTCAGACATATTTTTTTTAATTGTGTAATAAACCCCCAGAATGTTCGCAAGGTTTAACTATAGCCACATACGGGCAAGTTCCCCGCCAACTCCTTACGGCCATGTTTTCAATTGAACGAAACCATTTTCAAACTGAGCCGAGATATCGTTATAACAAATGTTCTGAACAAGATTCATGATTATTGAACAAAAATGTCTTCTAGGAAGTAAACAATTTTTTACTAGAGCAATTTAAGGAGAAGTGCCCTGCCCACTGGCGTTATGTTTTTAAACGGACTTGAACCATTATCGGAATCAGCCGAGATATTCTTTGGAAAAATAATTGAAATCAAGTTACAAGATTTGGGATAAAATATGATCTCAAGAGTATTTACAAGGTTTTACTTTAGCCATATAATGAAAACTGCCCTGCCTCTTGGCTGCGATGTTTTCAACGGACGAAAACCATTTTCGAACTTGGCTTTAGGACGGGCTATGATTGGGAAAGATGTTCCGATTAAGTTTCATTATAATTATACAAAGAACTTGACTTCTGATGTGTTAATGAGTATTTTTATGTTGACTTTGTGATTCAAATGTTACTCCGCGTGACCCAGTTTTGATCTAGGCCAATATAAAATAGGACACATCTGACCGAGTTTCATGATGATTTGGCAATAAATGTAACCTCCATGGTGTTTGAAATTCCGGACTAAAGATGATCACAAAAGCTTAGTGCTCAGACGAGCTTAAAACGTTCGCTTTTAAGGAGCTACAACCTTGTTTAATGTAAAATTAAATATTTCTAGATAGGCCAGTAATTCTTGTAACCAGCTACAATTAATTAATTCTTAGGAGAAGAAGGTTTGTTATAGTCATGGAACATTTTGCCGTACTTCTTTTTTTTAATGAAGATTATATGTGCTCCTTGCAGCCATAAATGGAAACCTCAATTGTTTGAGAGCTTAACATTGTTTAAGATTCAAGTTGTATTACTTCGTAGAGATAAAATTCACTTGTCAGAGAAGATTTAAACAGAATTGCGTGAGGAGAGCGCGTCCAAACAACATGTTTTTATATTTTATATGTGTGTATTGTATATAGTTGCAAAACGAAAGAGTGTGTAGTGTTTGTATAGAAATAAGGTTTATTCATGTGAAATATTTTTTTTAATAACAAAAGATTAAAAGTTTAGTTAGCTTCGAGAACCAATTTTTGTTGACCCACAAGACACTTCCATTTTTATATTTTATAACAATATGTAAAGAACCTATGGTCGTGTTAATACTTTATTATAATATATAAATACACTATTTCAGACAAAAGTATGATGCCATTTATACAAAATTATATTTGTAAGTTATTGTTTACTTTCAGGGCTGATTTTTTTCTTTGAGTTCTACTGCGAATGTTCTTACCATAAAAACCACTATTATTTTATCAAAGTGCATACTTTGTTATCTTTACCATATAAAGATATCACTGAATACATATATTATTTACAACTGAAAAGTGTGTTTGTGCAAAGTATACTGATGTGAAGAAATTGGTACTAAGAAACTAAAAATCGGATACCAATATCAAATATGAGCTATATTTTTTACAAGCCGTTTACTACATTTATAAACAAAACCATATTGCAGAAGCATTCTGAAATAAGGTAGAGATATGATTTGCAAAAATATTCTGAATTAGTTTAATCGAAATAAGAACGTAGCTACGGCTAATGAGTGTTTATTTAATAGACATATGTAGTGCTCAAACTTGAACTGATTTGTTTGCAGAAATCTTTTCTCATAAACAGTTTTTCGTGGTGGGTTTTCTTTGTTAACGTAATCTGACAACGACCAGAGAATGTATATGAATAATCAAACTTTTGACACATTTATAAGGAGAGAAATTCTAGTTAATATAGGCTAGTTTTTGTATATTTAAGACAAAGGACAAAATTGCCTCTACAATACAAGGCAATGGATATAACATAAAAAAATGGCCTAGGCTTAGGTCATCGCCTTTGGACAGTCAATGCTCAACATTAAGGGTTAACGTTTTCAAATTAAAATATAAAAAGACAATATCGTTTTAGTACAAGATAATTACTCAATGGTTTAGAATGCAACAAAGAAAAAGAACAAAAACCGTCTGAGGAACAACTAACTGAAATAATTGCCAATATTAACTATATTCCTTCTCAATCAAAAAATGGAAAAATAAGCATCATATAATACACATACGTCATCTTCATCATCTCATAAAGAAACCATGATGCACGGTGGAAAAAGCCCGTTCATATAATTTTGATGTTTTTTTTATGATAATTTTGCAAACAATTAAAGCACACAACAATATTTAAAAAACAACAACGGCCTACTAAGATACAAAAATGACAAGTAGAGCATAATATAATCTCTTAGGATGTAGTGATCTGTTTCAAGTCGGTGATTAATTAAGACTTTATTGTATGGTTCTGCAATTTTAACATTTTTCAATAACTTCAGAAAATATAATAAATTCAGAATAAAGCCATATCAAAGTTGAATAACGGCATCACAAATAATCCAAAACAAAGCACAACCATTGAAATATCATATTTGAACGCATGTTGATTATTGACGTCGATTACGGTTCAATTTATACGGTGTTTGTAAGGATTAAAATATATTTTAGTCATATCAAATGTTAACAAAAACATTGTTGTAAAACTAATGTGCCTATTTTGACGTTTTATACATGTGTTCTTCATTTCAAACGAAAACCAACGTGATTTACTCCCATATAAAATCAAAACATGTTGGATGAATCGAGCTCGATTAACTTTTGAGTAATTGAGCAAGATCCAAATTTAATTAAACATTCTTACAGCCGGACATAATGTGTATTTATATTTCCTGCAGATAAAACATTAGGCAAATGATACCAGACACACCGTTTGATATTTACCTGTTAAGGGTCGAGTTCGTCCAACCGTCATATGAAGAAGGCCCACTCTGTGTGCAGCAAGTGATATAACATCGTCTGGAGGATGATGCGGAGGTATAAGTTGTCCATCAATACTGAGATCTGAAATTAAATGGAAAAATTTCAGTTTTGTTTTTTATTCAGATATGACATCGACACAGTTACATTGACATTTTCACATGAACACAAATCTCCCATATGATACAGAACTACAAAGGGCGTGTCACGATTAACAGTTGGAAATAAAAATAAAGTTTTGAATGTAATCACATACACATCGACCATGTTTTGCAGATAATTGCTGTTGCTAACTTTAGAACAATTTGAATAAAGATAGGAAAGGAAAACCTGCATAATATTTTAAATACATAGTATCTGATATATATAAATTATATCAAATTTCTCCTCTACATTAATACGAAACGTAATAGCATTGGTTGAGGTTTGTGTAAGCCTTTAAATCGGAGATGAATTTGTTCTACTGGCTGTTGTGTTTCGATTCTTTCTTATGTATATTTTAAGACATTGGCTTTTTTCTTCAAATAAACGAAAATATTTCATCAAGGCATTTGAGTGAGTTGGAATGACTACAAATTAGCGTACACTCGATTTTTTTACCGAAAATATATCAAATGTGTTTACATTAAGTTGTCAGATTAACTAACTCGTGCTTTTTTTAATTCATAATGATAATTATGTTTTACCACGTGTTACATGAACTTTATCTCGTCGTTTTTGGTCTTCAATAAGTTAATATACACACATATTTAAAAAGCCCATTAAAATTTTATACTAAAACAATCTTACCACGACTGTCCAAGTTAATGAGGCCGAAACCTTCGTACTCCATGTTTTCAGGGTCATGACACGGCTGTGATGCTATAGTATTCGTACCCTGAATATCAAACAAACTTATTCGTATATAAATACAATACGCAGCAGACAACATTTCCATCGTTGCAGGTGGAATGCTGTGAGGCTTTAAGAAAGACCCCTGACAAGACCAGGATCGCCTCTGTAACTTAATGGGACGCTTCATGTAAACAAGCACTTTCTTCTTTACCCCAATACAATCGCGATAGCTATGTGCAAGAAAGTCACACATCATTCGAATAAACATGTTCAATTCGAACACAATGACGTCTTTGTTATTGAACTAAATAATATTGTCTAAGAACGACCTCATTTCAAAAGCATGGTTTTTCTTCTCCCATTTCACAAGGGCAACGTTAAAGTATTTGTGTTCCATAAGTAGGGCAAAAGGTATAGTTTGAGATGTAAAACTAGGTATAAAGAGCTTCTTTATATATTAATGTTCCATGTACATGTATTGGCAGAAAGATAATGTCAGGTTGAGTGTTTTTGCTACTATGAAGACCAATACAATTCAGTTAGTTAAATTATATGTTCGGATAAGCTATATTAAGTCATATGAATTTAATCCAACGACCTTTTCAAATATGTTAACCATAATTAAGGTAATTATTTCGCAAATCGTCATGTAAAAATGATCCCGATATAGGTGACCAGATAAATTTTCCATAATCAACTGAAACTGGAAAAGTTCATCACGGTCATAGTGTATTTACACGAGCCGAATATTAATTTACGAATTTGCATGGGATAAAATCTGAACTTTTATAATTATAACTCAGCAGTACAGAGATCATTTTTTTCTTTTGCTACATATAAACGCTATGTAAAGTTAGTTTAACCAGTACGTAAGTAGATAATTTCTTGCAGGTTATTATAAAATCGTCCGCTGAATCATTAAGTTAAGGTCTCGAAAAGCTGTATGTTACGTGTGATATTTTATTTTGGATTTTATTTTTGATCAATATATACGGGTATATGGTGCAAACACATAGTGCCCTGTAATTCAAATATTACTTAATGGATTACACAGATCAAGTCCAACCAGCTGCGTAAAGAATTACAATAAAAAACAATTAATTTTATAATAAACGTTACACAATATGTATAGACTCTATTTTACACACCTATTTTAACTATTGGTAACATGTTAAACTTATCCGTTATGATAATTCTTGTGCCATGAACGACGCGTGGGCTTTTAATGCAATATAACATTTTGCCAGGAATTTCAACATTTTGTCATGAAAACATAGACAAACACATAAGACAAGATGGCCCTTAAGCGCTCACCTGACATGCAGTACACTTCGCCAACATTGTGTCAATTCTTTAATACATGACTTGATAGAAAACACGAACTTAGTTAGTGAGAGAACAATAGGATAGGCCTAAATGAACAAAAAAAGTGTCCATTGAGCACAGATGCCCCCACAGTCCTTAAGTTTCAAAACTCAACTTAATTTCAAACACAAGCTGGTTATGGCCTAATTTGATTTGTCTCCTTAAAGTGACCTTGACGTTTGTAGCTATAAGACAGGTGATACACGCGACATATATTCTCCTCATGGAAGTTATTAAAGGAACTTAAACTGAATGATGAATGAAAACTTTACAGCATAGACAAACTGTTTTATACCCAAATATGTCCTTTGAACTCTAAGTCTGACATGAGAGGTAGGGAGACAGGTTTAACACACAGAATGCAGTGTCATCAAGTGTGATAGATGAAAAAGTACCGTCCAAAAAAGCTGTTTAATTAATTAATTTGATCTCTGATGTGTGACCTTGACTTTAAACGAAGTGTTATGACGATTATAATATGTTCAAAGGTATTTTAAAATCCCTCAAAATTTGACAAAGGTATGGCTAAGACATGCATTTTGAATTTATGGCACAAACTGACGTTTGATGTCTAAGTGGCTTTGGCCTTTGAGTTAAGAAGACGCATAATACACATGCAATGCCGTCACCTCATGGTTTTGCAATCATTGTAAGTAATTTTATGAAATCATACCGAATAACAAATAGCTGTCCGAAAAATCTGGAAACAAATTTGTCTTTGAAGTCGAACATTGAGGTAGGGCGACCAGTTTTTCGAGCGCCACGAAGTTTAAATATGGATTACTATTGTGCCAAGGTATTTCAAATCCCCTAATATATGGGAAAGAGGTAGCTAGAAAGGAGTTATTAAGCTCTTTTTTCCCCAAATTTGACCTTTATCCACTAAGTGTGACCTAGATCTTTGAGGAAGGGAGAATGGTGTCACGTTCGACACGTCGTCTTATGATCGTGGTGAATTGTTCATGTTGTTTTTAAAAATCCATCATAATACGGCAAAGTTATGACTGAAATAAGAAATTTCGCACATATAATCTGATAATTCCAGAAAATTTTATTGAAATTGAAAAACGACAAAATATAAAACTTAACAAATTTAAAACGTCACTTCAAAAGTCAAATTCGCAAACTCGTACAACGTTAAATAATAATGTAAAAAGTAAAACGCATAAACTTACACGTCTTAATAACTGACCGGCTTGCCGATTGAGCCGTTTCACTCTTGAATATTTATACGAGCCATATTGTTTTTCTTTAATAAATATTATGGTTTTCTTGTGTAAACACTTACCTAGAATTTTGAAATTGCAATTAGATTGGAATAACATGTATATCGCCTTTTACTACACTTGGTGATTTTATTAACGCAACACTTTTAAAACATAGGTATGTCAGTAATGAGTACAAATTTTTATTTAAAATTGCACATGTGATCATTTGACTACAATATGTGCAAGCTAACGATAAAATCATTCATCCGTGACGATCGGACGCTTTAGCTAGTGGGAAAGGTAGCCTGTAAAATGCAAAGTGCGCGATTGCACTCTTGAATATTTATAAGATCTATATTGTTTTGTAAATTATTTTATGTTTTCCTTGTGTAAGAACCCCCTGAAATAAATAAATTGAAATAAAACAAGAATTAAATCGAGTTTAAACATTTCCATGTGCAAAAATATGGAACCACACCTAACCTACGTGCTTAAGCGTCCAATCGTCACGGATGAATGATTTTATCGCGAGCTTGCAAAGAATGTAGTCAAATGATCGTATGTAAAATTTGAAATCAATATTTTTACTCAATACTGAGATAATCAAGTTTGAAAAGTGATGCGTTAGGAAAGTCCCCAAGTGTATAATGACGGACAGACGTTCAGTGCACCTGCTATTCGCTGTCTTCTCCGAAACGGGGCACATCAATAACCGAACTTCATATCAGCATAGCATTCAAATGACACACGCAAGTATACTACCATGAATTACATTTCGGTCATTACTGAGGCAATAGTATATTCAAACAAATTTAGAGTAGTCTCACATATTACATTAACTTAATTTGTGACATGAGTGGTAACAAGGATTTCTTAAGATATGAACTGATGACCTAGTTTTTTAAAAGCCCATGACTCAGATTTGAAATTAGTCTATAAATTGTCAAGATTATCATTTTGAAAAGTTTCGTTAACATTGTGTCATAATTATGTCCTCTTAAGTTGTATTGTTTTCAATGACCTAGTTTTGGACACATGTGACACAGATTTGGACAAAGCCTAGAGAATGTCAAGATAAACATTCCGACCAAGATTCATTATGAATGAGTAATAAATGTGAATTA
Organism: Dreissena polymorpha; assembly: GCF_020536995.1. Lineage (NCBI taxonomy): Eukaryota > Metazoa > Mollusca > Bivalvia > Myida > Dreissenidae > Dreissena > Dreissena polymorpha. The sequence continues at coordinate 58,949,321 of NC_068366.1, read as the reverse complement.
TAGAGTTGTAGCAATTTTGATCTAGTGAACGAGTTTGTGGACGCACGTGACCCTGATTCAAAATCTGTCTAGATATAGTTCAAATAAACATTCTGACAAAGTTTCATCAAAACAAATAATACATGTTGCTTCCAAAGTCGTAACACGATTTTTTTACCATCTGACCTCTTGACCTATTGTTTTGGACACGCCCATAGCAAGATTCGAACTCGGCCTAGATCGTGTAAAGAAATGACAAGTTTCATCAAAATTGAGTAAAAAATGTGGCGTCTTTAGCGTTAACAAGCCGAATGTTGACGACGTTCATTTGACGTCGGCGGAAATAGTGATCACAAAAGCTCAACATTAACTCGCCGTGCTTAGATGAGCTTAAAAAGTACTTTCATCATGCTGCATGGCATTCGACGATTTGCAAATACATAGCACACTATGAATACATATCATTTCGTTCCGAACAAAGAATTTTATTATAAAAAAACACTAATTTTCTTGACATCTCTAAACCCTAATGAAAATGATATTAAAGTACCTTCGGAAAAAAGATAAATTCATCGAAATATTTACCATGATATTAACAGACAAAACAGTCACGAGAACTTATTAATTCCTTTATAATTCATACACATCGGATGAGTAATAATTGTACCGAAAAAACAATACATTTATACACCAGGTGTTTTTACAAATCAGTGGAATACCGTATTGGTTTTGTATACCTGGTATTTTTAAGTAAAACGTTGATTTATCTAAATATTGGTTTGGGAATAAATTATTAATGACTAATAACATAATGCTTTTTTTCCAAGCGCTATAGTATATCGAGTGTTAAATACAATGTACTCTCTCTCTCTCTTTTATTGCATTGTTAACACAAATAATTCATACTTCTAATACAAATAGACATGTTATAACATATATTTATTGGAAAACGGCTTGAAAGTTATTCACATTCATCATAATGTAAACTTGTTCTCTTCAATAAATGTCAATTTATATGTAAGTAAACAGACTAAACATACTGATGAAGTTATGAAGAAAGAAGTTTTTTCACAGCTAGGGGACGCGTCCTTAAACTTTCTTTTTTAGGGGAAAATATTGTTATTTATTTATGTTGTACACATTGTACAGGGTAAATAAGGAAAATGCTAAATGCTTTGCTACAATCACTTTAAGGAGAGATCAGCATGATTTGAGATATTTATTGTGATACAGTGCGAGCTTATTAGGGCTAAATCTGGGGACAATAGTTATAAATAAAATTACTTCTTCTGATTCGATTGTCTGTGCATTGACATTGCTGGCGGCTCTTTGGGGTACATCGTATCACTATAACTATCACGTAATAACCTCCTCTATAAAGGGCAAAACCAAATAACTTCGCACTAATCCACTTGTCTGAGGCTGACTAACATGTCATTATGATCAATACTTATATAATTAGTCATGCAACAATTAATTACATAGTTTTATGAACAATGCTTCATGCAAGAGTAATGAAAACATACATTAATAATGAAAACTTAAACTTATATAATATTATTTACAAGATGGTTTGATATTGTTCTTTAGAATTCGAACCTGCCCTGTTTATAAAGCTTGAACTATCATGTTATATATCAGGTAAAACAGTGAACCTTGAATAGTGTTGATTCCGCTTAATGTGCAAATTACATGTAACTGGCTGGTGAGGTTATAGTTATCAATAAATCAATATAATTACGTCTTGAGTCTTCCTTATCTGTGCATTTCCAATGCGTTCTGTAAGTGTAGACACAGGGTTCAGAGTGCTTGATGTGGTTGATGTTGGTGATGTATTCCTACGAGAAGCTGCAGCAGCATCCAACTGCCGAATAGTCTCGGGTGTTGGCGGGTTGAAGATTGCAGGGCTGCGATCATGAGGGAAAATGGAAGCAGACGCGGTCGCCTGAGATACGGAACTGGATTGGGTCGGTCGTGCGGTACTGGTTGCAGTGGGAGACTGGGATACACCAGAGGCATCTCGAACATTCACATTCTCAATGACAGTGCTAGCAACTCTCTGTGGCCCATCGTCTGCCGCTATGGAGATATTCCTACGCGTACCCTCACCACTATTGTTATGAAGAAGGGGGCAGTTTGGAGATAATCTCCGATGGGTATGTTCCACATTGTCTAATAATGTCCATTCCTCATGCACTATATCACATGCAAAGCATCTAGTTGCATTCGGACCTTGATCGTGATCATGATAGAAACCATTTCTAGCTAGTGCAATGCTATTTCCTTCACCTTCATAATTGTGGAACGTTATGAACCTCAGCCATTCAAACTGTAATTCTTCCTCATGCGTCAATGGTACTCCAGTGTTCACTCTATTAAAGAAAGACCTAAGTCCATTTACAATTACAGTTTGGTGCAACTGATTATCATTATCTAAATAAAATCTCTGAGCAACATCTTTTGCTATTTGCTGTAATTGTTGTTGTGTTTCGTCACAATATGCCCTAAGAATAGTTCCCCAAGAAATCCATGAGTCTGAATCTGTGCTTGTTTGAGTCATTATTCCAGAATCGTCACTATGAAGCTCCCTTCGAATAAAAGTTTGTTTGGATAAGTTATCACCCATGGGCTTTCTCATAGACCCACTGCCAGTCATTGTTTGGAGGATATCACACCGCGTTTTTATCCTAGTTTTATCCATTTTAAATGTTTTCTTTTTGACAATATGTTCACGGTCATAATTTACATTTCTGTGACCTTTTTTAATATCTTTGTCAGAGTTATGCCGCCTTATCACATGCAATTTCTTAGACTTAAGCTTCACTGATTTGTGCAGTTTATTTGAGTTTTTATCAACACTTCTCTCAAAAGAGGTATCTGTTGAATAAACCATGCATACAGAATGCATACTAAGAGGAGAGTCAAACAGTGTACCTGCTTTCTGCCTTTCCTTTCTTCGTTTTTTCTTCTTGTTCCTTTCATTCAATGAATTTTCTCTAAATAAAGGTGAGCTCGAAGATTTAGCAGAAAACCCTTCTTTATTTTCTTGACAACACACATTATTGTCATCCAAAGTATTATGATCATTGTGAACCGGTCCATTGTCATCAATTCTTGAGGTATGATCTATTGTTAACCTAATTGTTTGATCTTGATCAGTTTCTATACTGTCTTCACTGTCACGTACCTGAAATTTATCTTGCACACGGTTTGGTAGACCCCCATGCTGTTCTTCACTATGTATGGTTTCCAAATGATCTAGACCATTTCCAAAAGGTTTCTGTGATGTATTGCTTATCTTTACAATAAAACTGTCTCCTCTTAAAGACTTTACCTTATTACTAGTAACATATTTGTTGACACTTGTTTTATCATAACATCCAGGCAATGAACGATTGTTGTGTTGTAATGTGCAACGTCCAGGCAATGGACTATCGCAGTGTTGTAGTGTGCAACATTCAGGCAATGGACTATTGCAGTGTTTTAGTGTGCAACATCCAGGCAATGGACTATTGCAGTGGTGTAGTGTGCAATTGAATTCAAATACTATGTTTGCTCTGTTTGATTGGCAAAATGCATCTGCATTGACTGTAATAGTATCCAACAAATTATCCACCTCATGCTCTATTAATAGTCTGTAAGCATGAAGTCCACAATCAGCAAGTCTAGTACGTGTATGAGATACATGTAGTTTAGAATAGTAATTAAAAGAAAAACAATATTCATTCAATGAATGCACAATGTTCAATGTCAATTTCCCAGTTAGATCACTAACTTTATTACAAGCGGTAGACGCCAATGACGTTTGTACACTATCTACAAACATCATGTTAAAATTCTGGGTCGATCCTACCAGTATGTCATGTACAGCTTGGCTACATTTTGTGATAGCCACATTTAAGTATTCCCATTTTTCCAAAACGTCTATGGTCGTTTTTAGTTTAGTGTCTTCCAACGAACAAATCCTTATTGAGTGGCAAACCCATTCCATAAGTTCAAATGGTATTGGCACGTGCAAAAACGCAGTCTCCCTTGGCACTTTCAACATATGATGCACAGGAACTGGTTGATTTGAGATTACATTCTGCATTACACAATCGTTAATTCTTTCTGCAATATTCATATCTCTAATTGTTGGCAATATTTCAATCTGTGTTGTTTGTACTTCTATTTTTTTACGTGGGGATTGTATAAAGCAGTTTATAGGTAACCATTTCATTTGTAAAGACATCTCGTGCCTTGGCATATTTAACATACGATGCACGGAACCAGTCTCATTAAAATCAAATTGTGTAAATTGAGAAACAACATTTACATTTCTTTCTGAAAGATTCCTAGCTGCATGTATAACTTGAATACTTTCTCTTTTGGGAAGCAGATGTGAGGGTTCAGAATCTTCTTCAACTGATTCTGCCATTTTAAGTTGCAAATCTGGGATTGAGAGGCAAGTGAGCTTCCTGAACATATTGATGTTAGCCAAGGCAATGAATATTACTGGATAAGTAAGCCCTGTTGTCTGGATGATCAGTATGACTTTAAAAAAGGAAAAAAAGTAGCCCGCAGCAGGGCTCGAGCCAGTGACCCCCGGAATCCTGAAGTTAAAACACATTAGCCAACTGAGCTATCCTGCCAAGCATACATTTCATCTATTATGGTCCAACAAATGAATTCATATGCATTTTCAACACATAGCCCTCTATCCATATAATTAATACTTTGTGATTTATTAAAGGATCCATATTTTTAGGACAGACATGCAGCTGGATGGATGGAAAGACATACGCAATTGAAATGAAGTGCTAATTTAAGGTGTGGATCTCTATCCAAATAACAAGTTAAATCCACCTATATCAAGTTTAAATCGTACTTAAAAAGTTCTACCAGTATCCAGATGTTAGTTTTTACCAATTTCTATAACTACATGTAATAGGTTTGAAAACAAAAACAAACAATTATTAACATACCCGAATATTTATTTGGTGGAAGATCTGCTGCTTTCTGAAGACGTTTTATGCGTGCAACATCTTGCTGCATAAGTTTTATAAAGTTTATTAAGGGTTCAAATTTTGAAGACACTGCCAGTTCTGGTGGTGGTAACTCTGTGGATTTAAACGCTGTTACATCATGGTGAACTAAATCACGAATTGTCCCTTCTTCTTTAAATGAACTAGTATCGGAAGAAAAGGAAAACGATCTCTTCAGTCGACTATCAACACTAACGCTGTCATCTGGATAGCTGCTATCTATGCTGATCGAGTTTTTGTGATACTGTTGGCAGTGCCTTTTTTCAGAAGGGACAGTCTTCACTTCTTCAATAGTTTTTAGTTCTGTGTCATCATACTTAGAATATATCACCGGCATTGGAAATTTGCTTACACAAAAACCAATATATTCATCATCTTGCATGTTTTTAAACTCTTCTAAACTATTCAAATCATTGGGTAATACTCTTTCAATATCCGTTTTTTCAGGACCTATCTCGCAAAGTTTTTGGTCTTCTGCCGGAATGAAAGCCTTATTGGCAAGTTGACTGCAGTCTTCAATCTTTCTGGCTCCTGTCTCCTGTTAAACAGCAAACAATAACATATCATTCCAATTAAGAATGAAGAAAACGAAGAGGGCCTTTAGGCCTCAGATCACATGCATGAGTGGCTAAAGAGGTAAGCTGTTTTGAGAAAGTCTCCAGAGGTTCTGGATAACGTTTGTAATATTATTAGCAGTGTATTTTTCTCACCATTTTGAGGATGGGGCCATGGCCTTTTGAATTGGGAAAAATCTTGTTGTTTTGACTAAAATTGGGAAATTGTTGTTGTTGTGTTGTAGTTGTTGTTTTTTTTTGCTTTATAAATACTTTAAAATTCAGCATTAAAGTGTTTTAAATATTATATTAAAATGTAGAGCTGGATTGGGAGATGAACTAAATATTGCAATTTATTTAAAAAAATATTCATTTCCTTCTTTTTGCAATAATCAATTTGGAATTTCAATCAGTCATTTGGGGGAAAATATACACCTTTTGAGATAGGTAAAGGGGTCAATAGGAATATACAAACATCTTCAATTTACATAATAAAATAAATTAATCTGCTTTGTTAAAAACAAAAATCTTGCATAACATGATTAATTATAGTTAATTATGCATAATGTTACTATAAAAACAAGAAACATGGCAACACCATGAAACCATGCACGCCCCTTTCACAAAACCTCAATCTAATAATTAGGATTTTCAACTTTGTAAAGTATTCAAGAGTGCTGAAATATAGATTGCAAATTATTCTTTCATTGATTCATAAGTTATTTGTGGCATTCCAGTTGAACAAGTTTATTTCAACCCAGTTTCATATTTATTTACTGTTCTCACTGATGAGAACTTTCTTATTAAGGATTAAGTTATACACATTTGCAGTCATTGGGCTTATTCACATTTGTGGAACTGCATCCTAGTGATGCTAGTCTGCTAACAATTAACTGTTTTATGGCAGATATATCGGTACATGTATGAACTCTGACCTCATAGGGAGACCTGAACCATTGAGGTAAGAAGATGGGTGTTAAATGCGACACATCATCACACGATTGTTTGCTTTAATACCAAAATATTTTAAGATTCATCAACATAGGTCAAAGCAATGGCTGACACAGAAATTTTTGGATGGACGCACAGATAGACAGTGAAACTGTTATATGCCACCTTCTTCAAAGCGATGCGCAAAAAGAGCTTGTGGGTTAAGACACTTACACGTGGCCTTTGTAATATTTCCTTCCTCATTTGATTTTGTTGTGATCCAAGCCGTTCTGAAAAGTAACAAACAATTTTGCAATGCAACTTAAAAAATTTACAAGCAAACATTGTGGTATGTAAGTTAGTAGGGCTAAATTGGGTACCTAAAAAAAAGTTGATTCGCTGGTCGAACAAATACCCCAGATCCCGGACTAAGCTTTTGTCAATGATACCGGTTAGGTCGCTGCTTTATTAAATTATTATTATTAGATTAAATAATTGCAGTAATATTGTCTTCTTAATCATTTTAAGGATTGTTTTTATTAAGAATAAACAAAGTACAAGCACCAAGCTAATGTAAGTTGAAGTATGGTATTCTAAAAATGTTAACAATATTTTGGAACAAAAGGGCCTGAAAGACCCAAAGTCGCTCACCTGAGATAACAAGATAATATTGGGACAAATCTTCTGACCAAGTTTCATGAAGATCGGAAAATAAATGTGGCCTCTAGGTTTTACTATAGCCATATAGGGGAAAATGCCCCGCCCCCTGGCAGCCATGTTTTTCAACCAACCGTCATCATTTTTGAACTCTTCCAAGATATTATCGGGATAAATCTTCTGACCAAGTATCATGAAGATCGGACAGTACATGTGGCCTCTGGAGTGTAAACATGATTTTACTAAAGCTATATAAGGAAAAATGCCCCGCCAATTGGAAGACATGTTTTTCAAGCAAACATAATTATTTTCGAACTCATCCAAGATATCATTGAGACCAATCTTCTGACCAAATATCATGAAGATTGGACAATAAATGTTGCATTTAGAGTGTTAACAAGGTTTTACTAAAGCCATATATAGCCATATAAGGAAAAATGCCCCGCCCCTGGTGACCATGTTTTTAAAGCAACCAAGACCATTTTCGACCTCATCCAACATATCATTGGGAAAAATCTTCTGAACAAGTTTCATAATGATCGGAAAATAAATGTGACCTCTAGAGTGTTAACAAGGTTTTACTATAGCCATATACAGACAAATGCCCCGCCCCCTTGGTGGCCATGTTTTTTTCAACCAACCGGCATCATTTTTGAACTCGTCCAAGAAATTATTGGGATGAATCTTCTGACAGAGTTTCATGAAGATCGGAGCATAAATGTGGCCTCTAGAGTGTTAACAATATTTTACTATAGCTATATAAGGAAAAATGCACCGCCCCTTGGCAGCCATGTTTTTCAAGCAAACGTAAACATTTTCGAACTTATCCAAGATATCAATAAGAAAAATCTTCTGACCATATTTCATGAAGATTGGAGAATAAATGTGGTATCTAGAGTGTTAAAAAGGTTTTACTATAGCCATATAAGGAAAAATGCCCCGCCTCCTGGCGCCCATGTTTTTCAACCAAAGAGCATCATTTTGAACTCGTCTAAGATATTATTTGGATGAATCTTCATGAATCACACACATCTTAACAATACAGTATGGTCATACACACACACACACACGCACGCACGCACGCACGCACACACACACACACACACACACACACACACACACACACACACACACACACACAAATATATATATATATATATATATATATATATATATATATATATATATATATATATATATATGTGTATGTGTGTGTATGACCAAACTGTATTGTTAAGATGTGTGTATTATTTATTGTAATCGCTTTTTTAAAGTAATCTAAATATATATAATTGAAATAACTATTTAGTTTTTTTAATTTCAAAGCCGTCTCTCGCATTATAACCTCTCATTTAGACTACGACATACCTGAAGCAAAAGACAAAAGAAACGTTTTTCAAATGGAATTAACTTGAATTATGATAATATAATACTGAAATAAACAATATCCCATAATTATAAAGAGTATCGACCAACATATTTATAACAATTTATTCAAATTTAAAATGGGGCTGAAAAAGACTGGTTCTCTGGCTGCATGAGCCTAAAAATTATGTTTTCAGAATTGGTTGAACCCACCTCCTCATTTTTTTATGAATTTATGTGAATCTCAGAAAGGACTACCGAGACAGCCAGATGCGCAAAAATGCGTTGATAAATCACATCCCTGTAGAAAGACATACAGTTTGCACACTTAATCAAAATTTTATTTCTTGCTCCTATACAACTGCAAACTTATATAAGTATAAAATTTTCTACTATAAACAATATATAGTTAAATACAATGGCTCACAAGGTATCACCACAGTTTTTTTGTTGTTCGAATTTAAGGTCTGGTAGTGAGACCCATTCCAAATTTAAAAAAAGTATATTTTTCCCTGTGACCTATACAAACATAGGTCCCTGTAAACACTAATTTCCCAATATTTGTGAAAACAACGCACTTTTTCCTCATCAAAAGGGACCTGGACCCATTACCAAATGGAAAAAAACTACGAACTGCACCAGGATATTTACGATATCCTTCCGGATTGTGTTACCCGGTTTCCAGTACATGTTTGTTATCAAGCCTCTTGGCTCTGTCTTATAAATTAACACGAATTAAAAAACACCGTTACCTTTTTTACAACATCGAGTTATGGATATATTGTTTGTGATACCATAAAGCTTTGGATAAGCTTTCGTTGTCACCAATCACAAAATTGAGGTCGAATTTCGTAAGTTTGCGAGGCATTGTCGACTTTCCAATTACCCATCATACACAACGGCCCTGTAGAATTAGGGACAATACGGAACATGGACCATACGGCCCAGACAATACGGATTTGGAGGCCGTCTTATCAATAACCGTACGATTTATAAAATCACAGAAGAAAAAAAATGAGCGTACGACCACCTTAAGATTTCCAGTACGACTGTTTTATCAAACACATCGTACGCACTTGACAAGTTACAAATCGCAAGAAAATCACGCATGCGCAATGAGTCATCGTTAAACTCTTCACGATGAGGGTATTATGCGAATAACTGTCATAACAAGCAGACGAGAAAAGATGACAGAAAAGAAAAGAAAAAATAACTCTTTTGTTCGTTTACATCAAACAACGCGACAAATTCCGCCATATTTACGAATATCGCAATATTTGCGAATGCCCAGAGGCAGTCGTAATTGTTTAGACAAAATCGTAAGATTTTGGTAAGAAGCGAATTTTCATAAGACACTGTACAATTTTAATAAAATCGTACGACGATCTTAGCTGTTTCTTACGATTATCTTTGGCTTACGATCGTTGATAAGACGGCCTCCAGATTCGCGGAATATACGACCCAGATTTGCGGAAACACGGCTCAGATTAGCGGACTATACGGCCCAGATTTGCGGACCAAACGGACCATGTGTGAAATAATATTCATTATGTGTTGCACTTCCTTCAATATTGTATTAATAAATTTAGTAAAAATATTAATTCTGCTGTTATGACAGTAATGACAACATACTTGTTTTAATTTGAATATTTGCGAATCATACGGATCATGCCAAAATCAATAAGCATTGCATTTGCATTAAGAGAAAATATTTAATATAAAACACCGACGTTGCAATTAATGGCAATTGTTCTATTATTGCATCGTGTTATGTTATAATATGGATAAATTTGTAAATTCCTATATTATTTTTTTAACAATTTCAAGAGATGTGGGCAAACGAAGGAGGAAAAATAAAGATTATTTTACATACAAACACACACACACACACAACGATATAACGAACATCTGTAAAAAATACATTTATAAGAATTGCGAGTGATCTATATACAAAGGAATGTACAAGAACAAACTGTACTATATACAAACAAGCAAACAAACAAACAAATAAACAAACACACAAACAAACAAACAAACAGACAGACATAAACCTTTACACTCAAACGTTCACTCATGTCCATAAAATCTACAACACTCATTCAGCAGCTCACTCGTACATATCTCTCTATATAAAAAACGAATGTATCCGAATAAAATTGGAGGCACGGGCATTTTTTAGCATGTGGCAATACCATGTAAATACCTGGTGTTTATATTGTCATCAATAATCGTGTACATGGGGATTACCAATAAATGTAAACATAGCTAATCCCTTATCCCTGATGCACATTGTATACAAATATTTCGACTGCATTAATATAGAAAATCATGAACAACAGTTATTAAGATTTAAACTTAGCGCACATAAATAAGAAATATAGGCTGGTAGATATAATAACATACCCAGAGATGAACGAACATGTAAACGTTGTAATGCAAACACTGTTGAGTACGAATAATACTTCCTTCTAATTTGCCCAATCTATAAAGATCTACGAACAAAAATATTGTAATCGATCAAACTGGCCAAATCAAGCACAATTTACGTTCGGTGAAAATGTTAACAAAGTATTCGGGCGCAAACCACCATTCTGCGAAGCAAAAATTCTCGATTAGTAGAAAACATCTACTTAACCATCATTTTTTATTCAAATCGATGTTACACGGATTAAATCAAATAAATACATGTATTAATATAGATATTTTTTGCTAAACTGAAAGTAGATGTAATAAGATAGTTTAACAACAGCCTACTTCCTAACCCTGAAAAAATAAGATTTTCGCCGGTCAATGAAATGTTATTAAATATTTGCGGTAGTGGGAAAGAAATTATGAAATTTTCTTAGATCAATATTGTATATGTACTGTACACATTAAAGTTTCTGTGTTGATTCATTACATTGTAAACCTAGTATTTAAATATTGTTTAATTACAGAAATAGAAAAAATGAATGTGTCAAAAATACAAAGAGAAACTATGAAAGAAAAATATATCAGAAAGTAAAAAATGAACATAAACAGTTTTTGTGGTATGTAAAGAGTAAAACAAAATCTGCCGTTGGTTTTTTTAACCTTAGGCTAAAAGCAGAAAGTTGTGAATTTACCAAATTAGACATTGCGAAAGCGGAAGTGTTAAATATTTGTTTCAAATATGTTTACAAAAAGCCCCAAATGGAAACAGTACCAAATGTAACAGACAAGGAGGTATTGAACAACCTTACACATGTCCAAATATTTGAAGAAGTTTTAAGATTGCTAAACGAACTTGATGAAAGCAAATCTGTGGGCCGGACAATATTAATCCATTTCTGCTAAAGAGTACGGTAAATTTATTTGTAAAATCATTAACATTAATTTTTATCAAATATGTATCATCTGGTATAGTTCTGACTACATTGAAAGACGCTCGAATCACCCCTTTATTTAACAAAGGAAGTACATCTGACGCGAGCAATTACCGTAAGGTAAGTCTTGTGTGCAATTAAGATGCTCGAGAAGATTCTTCGTAAAGCAATTATATTTCATATAAATCAAAATCGATGGATGTCAGATCAACAATATGGTTTCCGAAGTGTTAGATCAACCTCTGTTCAGCTCATAGCGTATATAAAGACCTGGTAAAGTCATTTGACAAAGTGGCTCACCAACGATTGCTGAATTATTTCCTCCTATGGAATAAAGGGCACCTTATTATCTTGGATTAGTAGCTTTTTGTTGGGCCGTCGACAATGGGTAACAACTAAAGGTAACAGCTCCCTATGGAAACCAGTCGAGAGTTCACTACCACAGGGCAGTGCCATGGGGTCCATATTAGTTATTATCTATGTTAATGATATCCCGGTTATTGCTAAAAGTACCACATGAATATTCGCTGATGACACACAACTCTTAACTACAACGGATCAAACGAACATACTGCAGAACTGTTTAAACAATTTAACTAAATGGGCGGATTTATGGGAACATTCATTCAATGTAAATTAATGTAAATTCATCCATTATGGACATAACAACCCTGCATGGGATTATAGGATAATCATTATACCATGAACAACACGACTCTAGAATCTGTAAAAGAAGAAACATACCTTGGAGTTACCTTTACCAGAGATCTTTAATTAAGCAAACACATAAATAAGAAGATAAATCGAGCTAACAGTATACTAGCACTTATAAAAGGGTCTTTTGATAACTTTTCTTCTTGAGACTTTACACTGCATTGGCGAGGACACACATGGAATTTGCTAAAGCAGTTTGGCACCCATACCTCCGTAAAGATATTGAGAGCATTGAACGGGTCCAAATGAGGGTGACACGACTTGTTCAAATCTTAAGGGATCTGCCATACCAGACAAGACAAAAAGAACTTAAACTTCCAACACTAGCACACATAAGACTTCAAGTGGATATGATTCAGACATTTAAGCTGGTGAAGGGTCTTGACGATTGGCCTGTTGAATTTTTTTTATTACTTCAAAATCCATCAGAAGAGGACACTCTTTGAAACTTGAAAATTCAAGATGTGCACTTTCATTTACACTGATCCAATTCTTTTACAGAGTTATAGATGTTTGGAACAATTTAAACCATAATGTTGTGGATGCAGAAACCTTGTTTCAAAAACGCTTAGATAAACGCTGACTAGAAAATAAGTCGTGTGAGTACTAAATGGAAAATGTGCTGTTTAGTATGTTAACAGTAAACTATACTAAAAAAACACTCATCAGTCACCACATCGTAATATATAAAATATGCGGGACCCACATAAGGCTGTTCTATACGAAGTCCGGAATGGAGAGGGATAAAAAAGTTGTCCTTACATACGAGCCCGAAAACCATCCTGTAGGTATTCTACAGGTAAGTGCTGTTCATTTTAAACACCTGTGTGTTTATACCCAGGCTACTCTGGTAGACAAAATAAAGACACAAACAAATGGAAGAAATTGACCGTGATAGTTTATATTTATACGATAATACATTTATTTTAGTTTTAAACATGCCAAAGATGTTTTACTGTACTTAAACAAATAAGGATAAAAACAAAGAATTACTAGATAATTTCGATGAACACAGCATATAAAAAGAGTTCCGCGGTTGGAGACATATGCCCCCCCCCACCTAAACAGGGCTTTGAACTAGTAACCCCAATTTCATTAGGAGTCATCTAGTGTCCAAGGCCAATGAGCATGTGAAGTATCAACACAATCGGTCAATTCGTTGATGAGTTATTGATCGGAAACAATGATCACACTTATTCTGACGGTGCCATTGACCTTTGACCTAGTGACCCAAAATACTGTCGAATGCCCATACGCATGGGAAGTATCAAGCAAATCGGTCGATTCGTTGACGAGTAATTGATCAGAAAAGCTTTTCGGTTCCCACTTATTGTTCCAGTGACCATAATCTTTGATCTAGTGACCCCAATTTCAAAAGAGGTCATCTACTGTCCAAAGTCAATGCTCATGAGAAGTATCAAGCCAACCGGTGAATCAGTTGACGAGTCATGACCGGAAACGATGTCACACTTAGTGTGTAACAGTGACATTGACCTTTGACATAGAGACCCAAATTTCAATAGGTGTCATCTACTGTCCAAGGCCAATGTACATGGGAAGTATCAAGCCAATCAGTGAATCAATCGTGAGTTATTGATCGGAAACGATTTCTTACTTTGTGTGTAACAGTGACCTTGACCTTTGACCTAGTGATCCCAATTTCAATTAGGGTTCATCTACTGTCCAAGTCCTATACACATGGAAAGTATCGAACCAATCGGTGATTCAGTTGACGAGTTATTGATCGGAAACGATTTTCACACTTAGTGTGATAGTGACCTTGACCTTTGACCTAGTGAGCCAAATTTTGATAGGAGTCATCTACTGTCCAAGAACAATGCACAAGTGAAGTAACAAGCCTATTGGTCAATGCGTTGACGAGTTATTGATCGGACACTTTTTTCACACTTAGTGTGATATTGACTTTGACCTTTGACCTAGTGACTCCAATTTCAATAGGGGTCATCTGACGAGTTATTGATCGGAAACGAACTGGTCTACCGACAGACAGACAGACCGACATCTAGCAAAACAATATACCCCTTCTTCTTCGAAGAGGGGCATAATAACTTACCATAATGGTATTCGTATGGGACCACTTACATCTCGACACATTCAATAAATATTTCAATAAATTTAATTGGTATTATTTGATTGTTTGCATCTATCTTAAAATCGTTTATGCATTTGTATTCGGGTGTTTAATTGCCACTTCAGCACAAACCGATTTTCTCGTTTTGAGCAGAAATTGTCCACACATAATTAGCAACATATTGACATAACACCACAGGTGGCAAATGAAAGTCTGGCCATTAGATATAATTGATGATACCACCACGTCATCTCTTTCTGGTACTATTTAGAAGTGATTTTGTTGAGTAATTTACCGCCAAAGTACTAAACTGTTGCTTCAATAAGATATGTTTCATGTACTAAAATTAAGTCGTTTGGGCACTTTAGATTATCTGATAATGTACACCGTAAAGATACTAGCCAATTTAATTTATAAACAATAAACTTTTTAATAATTAAAAAAATAAAATTTTACGTATTTAGCGGTTACTGGTTAATTAAAACTACGTCATTCGTATGAACATTGAATGTTACGGCAATGCACGAAGGGCATCATAAATTCAATAAATTACGTTTTACAGCAACAAGGGTAAATACTTTTTACGAAAAATACAAACAATATAGATATATAATGTAAAATAAAAGATATTTGTCACTAATATTCACAAGTAAAGCGATGTCAATATACATGCATACACAGTTATGCATCATGTGAAGTTATGTTTTTCAGTAGTATGTTTAAATTTATCAATAGTGCCATTCTCTGTAAAATAGAAATCCATTTACAAAGATAATTAATGATCATAACATTTAAATACGGTCCTGCAATTTGCTTTTAATAAGGCTTTGTTGACTGTTTGATTTCAATGCACCTCTTACACTTTCTATCACTCATATTTTTCATCACAAAAGCATACTGATACCATTGATAATTATAATTAAATAATGAGATTTATTATTATTATTATTGTTATTCATGTTGTTTTCCTTAATGTAACCATTGCCTATCAGTACATAGCGCATGCGCAAAAATCCGGAATCAAAATAATAACAATGAATTGGTATTTTTGAATATTATGCAGAATGTGATTTTCTTATTAATCTGAGAATACTTCTCTCCCCTTGGAGCATATATTGTTAGAAATATTGATAGACGAATACAGCAATTAGTTTTACGAAAGAGTATTATTATTAAAAGCTCTACACCTTTAGATATAAACACAATCATTAGGGTGACAATGTCAGACATTATCCTTATTTTGGGGTGTCGTACAATTTTTGATGGGACCTTAAGAATTAAAATTAGTAGTATATTGAAAAAAGCAAATACGTTACTGATATTATTCTTAGACAGCAATACAATAACTATGATTTTATTTTGTTTTAGATGGCTTATAGCAATACCCGCATATGGAAGTATACATCATACAGCCATATTGCCGCATTGAAGGTTGATGAGCTCAAGAAGCTATGTGGAGCCACTAATGTTGACCCAAAATTGCCAAAGAAAAAAGGATTATTATTGTTTGCATCATTCTTTGCATATCTCCTGTTGGGACAAATCTGTCTGGCAATGTGTGTCTGCATTTAATGTTGAGTCATTTACAAGTGCTCAAAGGAATGGATATCAGAAGCTGAAAGTAAAAACACATCAGTCAGACCATTCTGTGGACAAAGAACCTCTATAAGCTACCAGCAGTAGAAGACAAAAATAAAAAGACATACCTTCTGAACACAGAGCAGATTGACGAAAAGTGCGCTCGAACTTATAAACTCTCAAGGTCTTACCAGCTGAAAAAGTTTGTTCACTCAGTGGAAATCTATGAGAACGTGAAGTCAGAAATATTAATTGTCTTGAAAGCATAATTCAATCCATCACAGGTAACAAGTAACAAGTGCCGATGAGATTAAGCTTGTGTATGTGGTGCTGGACACAATCACAGGCGTACCCTATGGTGGATTCTGCACCAGCACTGTTACGTCCCAGACAGGCGGACATATTGGAGCTGTGTTTTTTGCTGTTGCAGACATTCTGTCCAATGGAACCTGGGGTACCAAGGCGTGCACAGATGAACTATGGACATCGCCAGATCTCAAAGGCTGAACCTTCACTGTTCAGTGATATTTCAGTGATTAAAAAGGAGAAGACCTTGTAAAGGAATCTCAGCAGTAGTAGAAGTAGTAGTAGTAGCAGCAGCAGCAACAACAGCAACAGAAGTAGTAGTAGTAATAGTAGTACTAATAGTACTATGATATGCTATATCAGAGCCTTGCTTTTGGGACGTTTTCATTGGCTGATTAATTTGAGGGAACAAGATAGTATGTGATTGGCTGAATAACTCGTTGGCTGAATAACTCGTGGCCACGAGTTAGCTAAGTCGGGATCTTGAGAGTAACGGAATGAATTAGTCGTGGGTATCCGACGATGGAAATCATCCATTCCCCTCATACATTATTGAGTTTTGCATAAACCAGCTTCCAGCACAAACAGTCTGCATTTTCCTTTAACGAAATACATTCCATCTAGTAGGATGATATCAAGGTTAGTTCGCGGTCAGTCTGACTTGAAATCGTACCTCAATGTCATAAAAGACTAACGAAATTTGCCAGTTTGCAATTAACCGAATTTTATCAAAATTATTATGGTTAGATTTTTCATTTACAATAAACACTCAGATATCTTGTCTTATTTAAATGTGTGGAAAAAACTTTTTTAGCATCCGTTTTATGTATGACAAGAAAATCAACTGCATCGTGATATCATATTCGACCTTAAAGACGTACTTCCTATTGAGTGTATGATCCTTTATGTTTATGTATGCGTATTATTAGTGTGAGCCAGTGGTATATTTAAGTTTATAAGACAAATATGCTATAATTCAGTACACGTTTGATTTATTTGTTATGTAGTTTAAACCTATTAATTTTACCTAGAGAATATCGAAATCATATGTGTTATTGAGACACACTCGAGTCCGTTTTCTGGGTAGAGTCATTACATAAGCGAAGATCCCAATAATGATCCAAGAGTGGTAACCACCTGTCTAACAAATCATCATCATCATCAACATAAACATGATTAATCATCGTTTGGCAAATTTAAATAACAATTTAAGATGGCAAGCACCTGGCGAATTAAGCCAAAACAAGAAGTCGTAAACATACAAAAAATAACCGGGGATTTTGATATGTTTTGTAGCTAATTCATAGTAGTTTTCTTGGAAAAAAAATGTTGTGTTACAAAGTTCATCGTAGTTCATGCGGATCCACATATTTTAATTATCTGTTTTAAACAATACTTATGCAATTATTTGATAACTAAAATCCCTAGTTATAGACCTCTTTGTTTGACCCCTATGCATAACCTTCTACGGTTTGTAAACAAGCCGTCGAATATATCTTAACGGAACACCGTATGTAAATTGATCGATACAACGCAGCGCAGATAGTTAATCTCACTGGTTTTAGACAGCTCGCACCGCAGTAGGTGTAGCACTGATTTTATCCCATTTTCACCGCGACATTGACGGTATAACACGTTGTGGAATATATTTACCTGTCTTCAACACTGTGGGATATACCTGTCACGTGCACGGACTACTTTTTACTTTATCACTGAATGATTTTTCATAATTAATAAAATCGAGAAAACTTTAACTTGAAATTAAAAGACGTTCAACCTTTAAATCTAGTCAAATGACATAATTTTTCGCCATCCGTATAATGAATCAGCTGATTGATGGCGTCATAAAATGACACTTTTTGCGTCATTCCCCCCCCCCCCCCCCAAAAAAAAAAAATTGACGATTTATTATAAACGCGACTTATTTTACATGTACATGTACTGTATATCGACATACGGTATTTGAATTGTCAATTAATCACATTTTCCTTATTTCGTGTAATGTGCATTGTTTATAATCCATGCATATACTTTTGACATTTAAGAATGTACAACAAGCCATACAAATATCGCACAATTCATAAATAATCTGCAATATTTGCTATCCGATTTAATTCACGTTAATCATAGAGCTGTGTAAAGTACAAGATGGTAAAAATAGCACCACACTGGAATTCGGAACGTCCCATTTTGTACACGGGTATATCCACTGATTTATCTGTTGTGTAATGGAATGTTTTCCATTCTTTGTTTATTTATATATTAATTTATTTTCTTGTACACAATAAGGGCATTTATCATAGACAAATAACATTGTGCAAGTTTAAACATAATTATGTTTGTATGCAGAAATCAGCAAATGCATCCGAGTTTACCAACGGCTATTATTTGATAAACTGCCCCGGTTCATTTTAACAGCAGTAATGACTAATGTACATAGATTACATGACATAGCGTGTGACGAATCAGAAAGTTTATCGAGTTCATAAATTCATTTTAAAATAGTGATAGGATGGCATGAGGGTCTTTATTTAACTATGCTAAAATAATTATTAAAGACACTAGATGCAAAATCGCCAATTATTGCGTTAAATGGATTATTAGATGGATTTTAAAGGATTATTAAAGATAAGATACTAGTTTGAACGTGTTTTGGTTTTTGTTTGTACTTTTGTCGTTCCCTGTTTTCGGGAAAATGATTTTAACATGGGGGCCATTAATGCATTGGATCACACACGGCATACCCATAACATTATATAAAAACACGTTCTGCGCGTCATTAAATTCGTCGTCCGAAGTTGGAAAACGTATTGCCCTGCATATTTAGTCAAATAAAGTGTTAGCTAAAGAAACTTCAGCGTACAGTTTATATAGTATTGACATACCTGTACGCTGAAGCCAACCCCGTATCGAAAGTCAACCAGAGTCGTAACATATTTATGTCACGCTATAAATCAAAGAATGCTCATATTCTTGGATACATTTCTACATATATTGTTGAATGAATATAAACTACTGCATCAAGGAATAATTTAAGGTTCAAATGTTTCAAATGCATCTTACAATAGATGAAAATAACTCTCATCGGTCTGAAAATCACAATTAACAACTTACGTCTGGTGGATTATAAGATTGATTTCAGTATGAATCAGGTAGTTTTAAATAATATTTACTTTGAGTTTGTATTTACACTACAATTTGTTTACAAAACAAGCCAGAATAATCTGAAATACCGGGAAATGTCATTCTGATTTTGAAAACACTTGAGCACATGGTATGTTACTAAAAATAGAAATAACGTCATATGACCGTGAAATCTCGGGAGATTCGCATTTCAAGAAAGTCTGTCACATCGCTGTTTTTCTCGATATCTAAGAGCAGAATATATAAATTTTAAATGTTTAAGATAGTATTTTGTGAAAGAATATATCAGTTAAATGTGAAAAATGTCAATCTTTCCGATCAAGTGGTTAATTTGGGCCAATAACTGCATTTAAAAGCTGTTCTGGACCGGTCTTTGTTAACTGTCAACTTTTCGGGAATTTCTGGTTGACTTTCCTAATGGGGTTGGTCCATAACTTTAAAGTCGCGCCAGTCAAAAATCATAAAAAGCGACATTTAAAGTTATGGTAGCCAGAACTAATAAAGTGTCAGTCGCTGCAATTGTCTGTTAACTCGTCGATAGTGTACATGTAGAATCTATGTTGACATCGACATCATTTTGTCAGGAGCAATCGCCGCCATATTGGATTTTGATCATTTTCTTTCGAAAATAAAATGAATTATAGTAAAGTAAAATCTTCTTTTCGCGGTCGTAATGTGCTACAATTCGCATGCTGCGTAAAATTGAATCGAGGCATATGGTGATATTTTTACTAGTTTTACAGTTTGTGTGTGAATTTTTTTTAAACTATTTTGCGTACCTGAACAAATACATTAATATCACTACGCATGGTTATATTCGTTAGATTTTAAGCGATTTTTAAGAATGAATTAAACTAATTGTTAGGCTAAGGTTATTAGATCTAGTTATGTTATATGTTACGTTGAAAAAAAAATCAAATGGGATAAATAGAATACTAGGATTAGCGTTGAATACAGAGAAGTTTATGTTGCTCGGCTCGAACACCGAAAGCGCTCGCCAAGGCTCGCGCTCCCGGCGTTCTAAGCCTCGCAACATAAACTTCTCTGTATTCAACGCTAACCTATTATTCTCTCATTCTATACATAGATGGTGACGTCACTACGTTATTGTCACCTCTATGCTAGGACGCATCACATTCCCCTGGTTAGGGGATTTGTGATTCCGCCAAAATAGTTCCGCGTAGGAATGAATTTTTTTTTTTAATGAGAAAAACGGTGTTGAATATGTGTTTAAAATGGAATGTTATTTAAAGAAATTTTATTAAATTATGTTTAAGGGTGATTTCAAATGTCTATAAAGAAGAATTGCAATTATTAGAAACATGTTTATCTGTCTTACTTTCGCTTTCACAATTCAATCGTAAACATGGCAAGTCCAAGAGATATCATACTTGAGGTTGCTAAAAAGGGAGGATTTCCCATGCCACTCAAGGAACTGCAAATCGAAGCGTTACTTTGTGTCATTGAAAAACGTGACATTATGGCTATACTCCCAACAGGTTATGGTAAAAGCCTGATTTACCAGCTGGCACCACTTATCCTTAAAGATTATTATAATCTACAGAAGTCTGTTTGCATCGTGTTGACACCTTTGAACAGTATTATGCAAGATCAGATCATTGCACTGCAAAAGATTGGAGTACAAGCCTGTTGTGTGGACTATAACTGTCAGGGTGGTCAAGCATTGTTTGATGATGATGGTGATGAAGGGGGTGCTAAATCAGATGGAGATGTAATATTAACGGTCCCTATGTCCGATATTGCTGATGGAAAGTTCACATTGGTGTATTCTCACCCTGAGGCGCTTTTAAGCACTGATACGGGGAAATCCTTGATACAAAATTTGGAGAATAAAAAAATAATTTCGTGCATAGCTGTAGACGAGGCACACATGATTCTGGAATGGTAATTGTTTCTATTATTTATACTGATGTTTAATACATATACACATGGCTGGTAGATTTAACACTTGAAAAATGGTGATTAAACAGTTACCTAATCCACCCCTGATCCAGGTCTCCAAGTCACCTCACCAACAAAATTTCACCTACATGATTATAGCCATTCACTAAGCAAATATGAAGATATTCAATGAGTAAGATATGTGAAATACTCCAGAGTTTGGCAGATATATCACCTATCTTGATTTTAAATCTGACAACAGGCATTCAGTTTTAGTAAGGAAGTTGACACACTCAATAGCATACTTTGATTTGTAGGATGACAATCCTATAAACAGTGGAATGAATCGTTTCATAAGAATTGTAATCATGTCTATATCACCTGATTTTATTGCATCATTGAACATGATAAAATCCATTGCAACTCTGACAATCCCAAGGCTGTATGAAAACACACCATCTTCTGCTTCGTCAGTTTTACAATCTTCAGGCACTCTTATGCGGACAGCTTCACCTGAAAGCCAAACAAAATTATTTTTACAATAGAAAAGCTGTCATCATAAACAAATAACTTAAAGATACAATTAGTTGTAATTTACCTCTGACTGATTAGACTGATATATGTTAAAAAAGCGAGTTTCCAATTAAAGGTTACACATACCAGGAAATAATATAATATTTTTGATAAAAAAAACAAAGAAAAATCAAGACGAGGCATTCAGTAAATGCACATGATCTGGATTGGATGTTTATTAGTGAGTTTTGTGAAACAAAGCCCAAATTAGGTCAAGGTCAAATATGGGTTTGAATTAAGAATTTATATTTAATTACCATTTATTATAAGATCAATGGTTTTCCCGACATCTTTTGAAGGCACCGTAACACAGTACAAATGGCCACTGCGCCGAAGGTATATTTTAGCATCTTTTGGAGCAGAGTATGGGCAGAACAGTGTATCCACCACTTTGGTCACTTGCTCCTGTAACCACTGCTTCTTCCCTTTGGTATTAGAAGTCTTCACTTCTTCCGGAACCAGAGACCCCAAGTCTGTCTTGCAATCAGCCCCCCATCTTTCACAAGCTAACTCTATCACAAGAGCTCTGAAAAGATGTAAAATAATTAACAAACAATAAAATAAAAGCTACAATGACAGGGCCTAAGACATTACTGTTAATTGTATTACTCTGAGCCATCACCAACTCTAACAACCCTGTGTTAGCCCTTATACTAAATGATGAAACCACTGTGTCAACATTTATTATGTTGAATCGCTGGTAATAGCAAATGGCAAACAACTACAGTCATGCATAACACTGAAGTGCCAATTTTCTATGTAAATCTCTTAATAGGCATTCAAAATATATTTCTATAATTTTGCTCAAGCAAGAACCAACACAGTTAACGGATTTTATGATGATAATGTTAATTTATAATGACAGCATATAAGTGTACAAACCTAGTGACAGTAATGAGGAAGTCTTTGTGTGATTCATATCCATTAGCCTTAACTTGACCATTAACGTTTGTTCTATGAAGAATTGCTCTGTACTGGGCAAGTGATCCCTCTTCACGAGCTGTTTCTGGTATGTAGAAGGTTTTGATGATTTTCTGAAAATACATAACACACATTTTGTTTCATATCAGGGGACAGCAGTTTCGACAAGACTTCAGCAGAATAGGTTCTGATCTCTTGGCAAGGTTTACTAACATTCCTGTTCTCGTGTTCACTGCTACAGCTTCACCAGATGCTCAAAAGAAGACATGCGCAAGTCTTCAACTTAAAACTCCAAAGATAATAGCAATGAATCCTGATAGACCAAACATTAAATATATTAAAACTGAACGACCGTCTTCTTCAAACACACAAGACCATCTGGATGAGATCCTTACTCCTATGGCTGAACAGCTTATCAAAGAAAAACATCAATATCAACTTACTATCATGTACACGGACACATATGTAATAAGCTATGTCTATGCTTTCTTTGAGAAAAAAATGGGTGACCTTCAGTATGTGGGAGATGCCGTGCCGGAGAACAGACTTTTTGCTCAGTACCACCAAACATATACAGAAAAAATGAAACGACACATAGTCAAAGAGCTATGCAAAGAAAATTCGAAGATCAGACTCATATTTGCAACTGTAGCCCTTGGAATGGGACTAAATGCACCAAATATCAGAACTGTTATTCATTACAAGCCACCAACTTCCATCGAAAAGTACTTCCAGGAAACTGGCCGGGCCGGAAGGGATGGATTACCAAGTACGGCAGTTATGTATTATAACAATACTGACATACGAAGAAATCGACCAGGAATAGAGCGGCAAATGATACAATATTGCAAGAACAGTTCAAAATGCATGAGACTATTAATGCTGGAATGTTTTGGATATTCAAAAAGTGAAAATATTGATAACAACTTGTGTTGTAGCATTTGTGATAAGAATCTTCAAACAACAGTTGACTAATACAAAACAAGAATTAGCCTATATGAAAACTGTCACTATAGAGATACCATTCACATACCTCTAACAAGTCTTGCTGAACATGAAATAGTTCTTCGATGACTGGAGACAACTGGTCAAACCTCTCTGTTCGACTGTGAGTACCAGATCTCAGAACGCGTGCCGAATCAAATGTTACCCGTGTCAGCTGATCACCACCCAGGGGAATACTGGCCATGTTGTTAAACTCATCACCTGAAAATAACCAAAACAAATAATTAATTGTTGCATTTTATTTGTTTCATAAAAATACTAATTTGTTTCAATGCACATTCTTGTAGTATTTTTAGTTGTTTATGTTTTCTTTACCGATATACAATATATTTGGTATGCCTGATGTTTAGGACACTGTGATTAAAGAATTTAAGTGTTATGTGCGTATTTTTCCGAATAATAGAGACACTTATAAATGGAGAAGACAATTAACTTTTTTCCTTGTTTTCGCTCTGTTATTGTATTCATAAATGAAAACTTTGAGCTTTATGTATATAAAACAAAAATGCTTAATATGGTGTTTGTGAAACAGAAAGCCAGTAAAACATTTTCATTAGTATTAGCAATAATAAATACCATTTCTGACACCAATATTTTTGTAGAATGGGAATAGTGTATAACATAATGATGTATATTGTAACTGAAAAGAGTTTCAAACAGTTTATCAAGCAACTAAACTGTAATATGTTGCAACATATTAGGGAAAGATCTAGGATCCGATATGGTACAGGGTGCTGCATAAAAGGAGCAGGGTGGAAATTTGGACCAAAAATTTTCTTTTAGTTTGCTATATCCAGGGTACTCATTAGTCAAATGCATGTGATCAAGGGTTTAAAGCACATCTGCTGCATTTTTCATTAAATATTTGGGAAAATTAAATATTTTCATAATTTTTTGTTGGCCAGAACAGAGGGGCAGGAGGGAAGAACAAAAAAGGAGCAGGTTGCAGCACCCTCCTGTTTTACTTTAGATCTTTCCCTAGACATACATTGTATATAACTAAAGCAAAGCAAAAGTGTGGCCGTAACACATGCTTATTACGTCATATTTTACTTGTACGCGAAGCAGGAAAGTGTAAACATTGTTGAAAATTTTAAAAATCCATGTAAAGTATCTTATTTTTCAATTGACTTTAATGAAATAAAGACGAGACTTTTGAGCCGACACAAAAAACCCATAAAAACACAAACTGAAATTGATAAAAACGGACTATGTAAATATTTCAACAAAAGCATGACACGTTGTGCACATTTTCCTTCTTTCTGGGGGAATTTGTTTTCAAATTAGGGAAAAAATAAACCTTTGGGGTCAAATTTTCGGCCTCAAAAATATGCCCTGTAAAGAATATGGAAAAACAACAATAACATGAACTTGGAAACTGTGGTCTAACTCAAACTAAATACCTCTCCCAGCAGATGTATATAATGACTCTATGGTTCCTAATATAGTGTCCATTATCTGAACACAATTAGGTAATGACTTTGGGTCTTTCATGATCACCTAATTAAAAAAAATCCATGTAGCTTAGTTCTTAACTATTTACTAGTATATATATATATATATATATATATATATATATATATATATATATATATATATATATATATTCTTTAGGAAAATATCTAGGACCACTTAAGTTATACAGGGTGCTGCTTAAGTGTTAACCTTTTAGTAAACACTTATTATTAGTAAATTCATTTGCATAAAAAGACAAGACTGTGTATTTTGGTGATTAGTTAACATGGCAACATAATTGGTGTATTTTTAACATGTCCATTATTCTGTTGCTACTTGATTATATTGTTAACAGGTATTTGATTAAAAGAATATTCCTATTTTAAAACAATTTTGCTTGTTGTTTGAATAATGTTTTAAGTGTGTTTTATTCTAGAAAGTGACCATTTTTCCTACCAAAAAGCTGTAGGGTTGGTCATTTTTGCAAACTACAATGTTTACAGAATCTCAATTAACCAAAAAGTCAAAATGTGATTTTTGACCACAAGACTGATTTTCCCAGCTGCGGTCACATATAATGAAGTTAATTGTCAAAATGTACAAAATTTTCATTTAGCCAATTCCATTATTCATTAAATCATATTTATTTGTCCTACTTACAAACATTGGATGAACTTGTGATGGTCTATCAACCACTTGTCTGTATTTATGGTCCACAAGACGAGGTGTTGCCGTAGAAAACATGGACAATGGCTGTATTTCTTCTACCAGTATCCGCATGACAAGCTGAGTACATCTTTTCCTACAAATAAAGAAAATCAAAGCGCTGAAGGCACTGAATTTGTTCGGCATTGCTGTTGTATAATCTTAGACGCAACTCAGTTTTCAAAATTATGTTATAGCTTTTTATATCGCAAGTTTGAAATGACCACAACCCATTCAAATTTATAAAGAGCTTGTCTTAAAGCACTGGTCAAGATGTGGGTTTTTTTCAAATCATTAATAAAAAGCTTTAAGCTTCATTTTAGGAAAACAGGGCTTAATGCATATGCATTAATTGTCATCCCAGTACCAGAAACTCTCTTTAAACAAAAAACACCACAGGACCTCCAGAGTGGTAGTCAGACACTTTAACCACGGCGCTAAAGATCTATCCCAACAACAAGGCTGTTGGAAGTGACCTTATTTCACTACACTCCTCCCCCTTTTTAATGTTTCAAGGCCCAGATTCGCCCGCTACAGCATGTCTTGCATCCGCATGGCCCTCCCAGACACCATTGAACAGCTCAGACCCATTCCCGCATTCACAGTTCTTTTTTGCCTCGTCGCCATTAATGTGAAAATACTGGGCTCAGGCCGGGGATTGAACCCACGACCTCCAGAGTGGTAGTCAGACACTCAAGAGCTAGCCCAACAGCAAGGCTGTTGGAAGTGACCTTATTTCACTACAGCTTTAATGTGTGTGGTTCATTGTTGTAAAATACTATATAACATTACTATGACATTGACACCGACAGTTAATGTAATATATCAAATAGCTTTTTATTGGTGATTTATCGTATTTCATCTAATTAAACTTACAGCCAAACAATGTATGCAACAATAAATAATAACTACAACTTACATGATTGTAACTGACAATCAGTATACTCATATATTGTTACCTTGAACGTTGACAAACTGAGATGATGTCAATCGGCAGCCATGTTGAAAAAGTAGTGCTACCCACAATTCCTTTCGCGATAGTACACAGGTCAGTAAGACCGGTGTGTACACAATGATTATTCTCTATGTATCTGACTGGTTTAAGTTACTTGTTCCGTGAAAATATCGCCTCATGCCTGGGATCCCAGAATGTGTTTTCCATAATTCAATGGGAAATCTAGCGTGGTTTTCTATTTTGTCTTTTTTAAAACATTACGTTACTTGTTTTAACATAAGACAATACAAGAAAAATACATTCTGAACTAGATATGATCTATTCATGAACGCATATGCAAGCTCATTGAGTTTTATGATTAAATTATCGCAAGGTTTTTACCATAAGAAATAAAAACAACAACAACAACTACTACTACTACTACTACTACTGCAACTCCCAGATATTGACCCTCCGGGTCTGGGAGTTGCAACTGGTTTCGCCATTTACCATAGCAAAATCGCCGCCTAAAATCCCGGCGGAGATTTATTGGTAAAATTAGCAACATAAACTATTTTCTGGCATGAATTAACACAAATAGATCGTCAATATATCTATAATGAGCAAATTAAGATAACTTACATGATGTGGTGTGCTCGTAGAAGAAAGATTTTAATCAAAGTTTCAAACACGTCAAGCGTAAATGTAAATGTCAACTTGTTTGCATACATTCTATACATAGATGGTGACGTCACTACGTTATTATCACCTCTATACTTAGACGCATCACGCACCTCCATTTGGAGGCATTTATGACTACGACACAAAGAAGTCCGCGGATGAATGAAGAATTTGCTTTATAAGTAAACTTTCATGTTATGATTTAAAAGTTAAGTATAATTTTGTTCAGTCTTACGGTCTTATGTAAGTATCAATTAAAATTTTCGTAAGTTTTCAACAATTTCGCTCTTTATTCATTTTTTTTTAACTGTACTTTCACTTTCGGTTGTATAACAACATGTATCCTTTATTGACGAAAGTTTGCAATGAAATAGCGTTTTCAAAACCGCTAAAAAAGTTTCAGAAGGTGTATCTGATGCATGTTATGAATAGACACAATGTCATAGCTATATTGCCGACTAGTATGGGAACAATTTGGTATTTCAAGTGGCTCCATTTGCATTGCAAGAGAAGTTCAAATTGACTCAGTTTGTTAAATTTTGACACCCTAATTATATATTTTTTTATAAGTGCCTGATAGATTTTTTTCTTTAAATAATTGAGATCAATGAAAATTTTAGTAAACGCACAGCATTGATGTTCTATGATGTTCATTTTTTAGTGGAATAGTATGTTACAATAAAACAATTATAACTATTGTATTAATGAATTTAGATTAGGTGTCATCTTTAAATGGGGTAGTAATTCATTATATGAGATTAGCACATTATATAGTTGAAAAATAAATAACACTTTAATGACTTACCATAGTAAAATAAAGTAGCATAGAATATGTTGCAGGTCATAAAATGTAAAACTGAAATTCAAGAAGCTTTACAAATATTTTACACTGACAACACTGCTGGTTTTCCAAAAAAAAAATCCTTCCTATCTACCTGTCCTAGTTTTTTGGGGCAAATTTCAATATTATTAATATCATTGAGTTAAATGATTAAAATATCAATATGTTTTGATTACATTAGCTTATTGTATTATTAATAATAAATACTTTGCAAGGAAAGTCCAATTCTGTTTTAATTAGTCTTAATTAGGTACTAGTAAAATTGAAAATATCAGTGACATCCAAAACTTGGCTTATATGCGTATGAATGCATATTTTCTTTGACAGTTACATAGTACCTTATTTAATTGGATTGAAAACAACAAATAACTATAGTTCTACAACCCAGCCCAAGTTGACTCAAACTGATTTAATTCATCAATTGATCCTATTTAATTATATTAAAAACAACATGTGTAAGATTTTTAGAATATCCCATGTATTCCTCTAGTATTCCTCTAGTACACCAGCATGCACGTCTTTCTAATGATTTACATGCACTCCTTAAACAGTTTAACAAAAATAATGAATGATTAATCCAAAGAAAACAACAAACAAGCTGCTTCATATAAAAAGTTTATTACATAAGATTACATAAGCAAAATAATCATTTTGATAATAAATCAAGATTATACTTCAACCAAACCATTATAAATTTATTGTGGGGTGGGGGGGGGGGGTAATGTAAGCACTAAAACTAAAATGGGGGAAATGTCTGGGGAGGGAACATCTTAGGGGGGGGGGGGGGCGTCCGGAATTCCTGCTAAGGGCGACAGTGTTGTTAATTTGTCTTTAGAAGAAATAAGTGAAGGAAAGTACTCATTGGTGTATGCCCATCCAGAAGCATTTCTGAGCATATCAATTGGAACAGCAATATTGAGTGCATTTGAAAGAGATATAACTGTTTCATGCATTGCTTTTGTTGAAGCCCACAAGTCATGGTCCTTTAATGGTAGCTTTCCTATTAGGGAATTTTATACTTATTTTTTACTCTACAATCTAGCTCTTTTGTCATAAAATGAGAAGTTTTATTATCCAACAGGTTTTGTGTTTGAACCTCACAAATTTTATAATACCAAAGTCCCATCATATAATCATCATCACAATCAACAGCAGCATTATCATTTTCATCATCATCATCGTTAGCAGCAGCATCATTGTGTTGTATTATCAGAATTCAATACAAATACAAACACAACCATTACAACTCTTACTACTACTACTACTACTAATTAATTAATTATCTACTACTACAACAAGAACAACAACTACGACAACTACTACTGATCTTATTTCTACTACTACTAGTCTTCTACTACTACTACTACTACTACTACTTCTACTTCTACTATTACTACTACTACTACTACTACTACTACTACTTCTACTACTTCTACTACTACTACTACTACTACCACCACCACCACCACTACTACTACTACTACTACTACTACTACTACTACTACTTGGTACACCAGAACTTGTAGTCCATGGAGACGATAATGAGAACTCCCAGAGTATTGATCGAACCCTCGTTCAGCGGACATCATTCTCTACACCATAGCGACCATGAATTAATATTTGACGCCATGTACAACATAATTCACCTTATTACAAAAAACATGGAATACACAAAATGAATGAAAATACTTTAAAATAAATGCAAATTTGAAATTTGAAACAAAACAACCTTAGCAATACATACTAAGAAACACTACATTATTGAAACACTGATACCATGAACATTTTAGGGTGTAACACCTTATGTACATGTACCAGACCTTTTATGTACTACCGGCACTTTGAAACTTTACGTACCACCTACATAAAATATAGGTGTTATTTCCATTCATTCATAGCAGTCCTAATGAATTAAGGTCATTCTCGTAACATGATTAAAGTCTAAAGAAGGAAATAATTTGATTTTTTACAGTTTGAACATTAAGGTCATTCTCTCTTCTCTTCAAAGTATCACATTTCAATTATACAATATAATACAAACATTGTAGACTTTATAATCCTTAGTCAGGATAAGATAAGAGACAAATGAATTTTTATAATTTACTTCAATTTCAGGTAAGACTAATAAATCATTTATTAAGTACTGCATGTACTTGGGCTAATAAATTAAACTAAGACACTCAGTGACACTTAGACAATCTGACAAAATATAAAATCTATGGCCAATATAGATCTATAAGTCTAAATTCATAAATACTATCACACAAAATACATTTCATCAATAACACACATTCATATTAAATTAGTTATCTCTTTATATTATAACTATGGTACATAAAGTGTCAGATAGTGGTACATAAAGTGTCGGTACATAAACGGACTAGTACGTAATGTGTGACATTCAACATTTTAAAAATCAGTTAACAATATATGGACTTCATTGTTTTGCATATACGCAATCAAAGCATATTTATTAAAAATTAAAACACACTGTTCATGGCTGTCTCTTTTTATTTATACATGCATCAACTATTCTGGTTATTAATACATTTTTAAAATTATATATAAACAAGAGCACCACATTATGGGTGCCAAGCTAGGCTGCGGTGCAGTTTTGAATAAATGAAATTTATTAAAAGAATTTTTAGAGGTTAGTGACCTTGACCTTTGACCGAGTGACCCCAAAATGGGTGTGGTGTGTAGAAATCATCAAGGTGCATATACATGAGAGGTTTTAATGTTATAGGTGGAAGCACTTTGATTTTTGAGCCTATGTAAAGGTTTTAGCACGACGCGGACGTCTGACGACGAGCTGTCTATGACAATACCTAGGGTTTTCCCCGAAAACAGCCGAGCTAAAATTGAGCGCCATTAGTCCAATTTTTTGACGCTCTTAAATATTAAGCTACTTTTTATATGGGTAATATTTGGAGCAAAGAATTTAGCCCATATAAAAAGTATCTCTAAATTCTTTGCGCGTCTTATAAATAAGACTAGAGCGCCATGTAAATTAAATGGAAAACATACAACATTATGTCAAGAAAAATAAAGCTGTAAAAATCTCACCTGCTCGTCTTTGATGTTGCAATTAGCACATTCAGCATTTTCAGTATCTACTAAATAAATATATGAAAGTGCCAAATGTCCAAGATACCATGACGTCCTCCTCAAAATGTTAGATCCTTTGAACTCCATTAATTTTATCCCTGATTAATCCTCTCACACATGAGGCCTACATGTAAGATTCCTTGTAATGTTCACAGCGTTTATTTTAAATCGTTTACGTTCTCAAATTTCAGCAGGTATTTAATTATAAATATTTATTTATGATTTTGATTTATTTACTATTTCGAAGATACAGTCTTGCAACGTGTTTAGTTAGTCTAAGTTACGTGTTTAGTGATTCTTACAAACAATAGACTGACATAAAAAGTGGCTCCTTTTGAAGCACAAACTGCATCCATGTATATATTACAGCTGGCCCGGTTTGATGGGGCCTGTTTTTGATAATAATTAATTACCATTTTTCACTTCCGTGTTTATTATGTTTACCAACGCCATGATGGAAAAAAGTCCGTTTCCCACAATGCTTAGCGCGCATTCACACAGGTCAGTAAGACCGGTGTGAGTAAGACCGGTGTGACACAATGGTTTGCATATCGAACAGTTTTTATTAACCAAAAGAAAAATTAAAGGAACGCATGCGGTGTGTTTACAACATGTACCAATAAACGGTTTACCTATCATTTTCTTCAAACATACAATTTATGTTTTTAAGAAAGGTTATGTTCAAATATTAAATATTTGTTTTAAATGGACAGAAATTTTATATATAATTTGTTCAAATTTTAATTAATACTTATGTTAATTGTATATGAATAGCGCTCAGACAACAGACATTAGGAAGAAACAAAAGGAACCATGACCCTTAGATCTGCCGTAAGGGAATTATAACACAACAGCATCTACAGCAGCAACATTTATTAGCTCTAAAGCATACCATTGCTTTTAGCCATAAACAAAATATAAAATAACAAAAGTGTAGTGCATGGATTATAAGAATTATGAAAACTAGGAATTGATAGAAGTAACAAAAAGTAATCACTGATAAGTAACATAAGTTGTACTACTTTCAATTGATAATGACTTATTCATCAGATACTTTAATAAGGTAAGACATAAATTAAAAATTCACTTCTGAGTAACATAAGACTTATCACTTTAATACTGATATTGAGTGTAATTCATTGACTTCTGAGATAGACATTATTATAAATTATAACAATAAGTAAAACACTGAAGCATGATTTAAGAACAATGATTTATATAAAACAACCCATTCAAAGTGTAACTTGTATTCATACATATATTCGAACATCATATATTCATATGTATAGATACATATAATCAGGGATTTCCCCAGGCGATTTTAGCCCAGCGGACTAAAATGCGTGCGCTTGACATTTTCACAAGAGCTTGCAAGCTTTAATCCGAATGCTGTCTACATTCGGCCAACGTTCAATCAAAACATGCACGCTCTTATCATCGCTCTTATCAGCGGTGTGTGCATAAGGGGCATAGGTAACACGTATGAACGATTTACGGGTCGTTAATGGGGATCGATTATGGTCGTAATATCATAATAATGGTCGATAATGATCTATTATTACCGGTACATGTGGAGGTAGAGCAATTAAAGATATGCTCAAATTGTTTGTTTGTTTTATTTTAATTAGTTTAAACCTGTTTATTTTAGCTCGATTGCATCGAAAGCCGTATGCTTTTATAAACGCTCTCGAATCTGTTTCCTGGGACTAGAACCAGTACTTGGTGTCTTTTGAGGGAGATCGAAGGAACGCTCACAATGAGGTTTTAACCCGTGACTTCCCGATCGCTAGGCGGACACCATATCCACTACGCCACGGCGATCTTTTAAATATTTTAATTGTTAACGACTATTGCAGAAAATAAACAAGTATAAAGAACTTGCTTCAAAAATAAACCGTAACTGATGTGTGTTGCGGTTGTGCGTAATTTAAGTTATGAATACAATTAATTGGAATCAAACGTCTTATTTGATTGCTCCCGACCATTTAAAATTTGTTCACACTATTTTCGAAACGGCGACTATAACTTCACAGTACCAACATTTAATATATTCAGATACAATATATACATATATATAGTTTCTTTCATATTTACGGAATTCGCTATATACCTGCAACATATTTTTCTTTAGTCTCTGTGCATGACAGAATACAATATAATAAACGGCCAGTAATTGGAAGCAAGAGTTTCCATTGGTCACAGAATGTTTTTCAATCATTTTTTAGCTTTCTGTTTATTTTGGTTGTTATTTAATATTATAATATATGACTTGACTGAAATGAACTGAGGACAAATACATAAATATTATGAAATTTTGTGTTTTAGTAGCTCCAAAGTAGTGTGGATTTTGATTTATAACATTTAGAAAGTATATAAAGAAATCGACACCAACCGCCTGCCGCTGTGCCTGACCAAATTTCTGGGGAAATGCCAGTACATATATATTCTTCGCTTGTTATTCTTGTCTGTTTATCATAACATTCTCATCAGTGACAATTATCAAATGAAAAATCTCTCCAAAACACCTATCACACAAACACATCCGCATTTTGCACAGCACCTTGAACAACACTGACAAAGATCACACTCACATACAGAAAAATTCTTTAAAACACAACCTTCCCTAACGCATAACTCACTTTCACCCATCTCTTTAGTTGGCGGCCTCTCGCTGGCGGCCTAGGTAGATTGGTCGATGACCACTTTTCTACCATGTTGGACACAGCGACCGAGAAACCGCCAGCCAGGAAAGAGGTCAGGCGAGACGAGGACATGAAGATGCTCGTTAACATCTTAATGAAAGAGCGTCTCTGTGAGGACCTTGGGCCAAGGTGCCACCAAGGCATGAGCAAACTTAAGGACGTTGTGGTGAAAAAAATCCCGTACTTAGAAAAAATTAAACTTTTATCAGAACGTTTAGATAGGAGGACATCGGTCGAAAAACCATAGTGTAGCGTTCGACGTATATCATATGGTGTAATTGCAAGTCTCAATTAATTCTCCTACTAGATTGATCATACACAATTCAGGTATTTCAATACATGCATATACCAAAACACTCATATGGTTAACAAATGAACACATGCATTACCGCCTTTCAACTTTATGTACGTCTTCAATGCGGACTCAAAATATAAAATGATTTAATTAAACAATAGTAAATTATGCTCGATTGGTTATTGTCGGCTCAGATACTACTTCAAGTACCCGGTGTAATAAAAAAATATACTGCAAAGTATGTGGTGTACAGAAAATATATACCGGTTTTAAAAAGTATTCCGGAGAATGACCGGGTGCGTATTTTCCGTATCCGGGGTACATTGTAGAATACTTCTGAGTACTCGGGGTACTTTTAAGTAGTACCTGAGCCGACAATGACCAATTTATCGTAAATTATGTGTGGTGTCCCTCGATCGTGGTTAGGCTTTCGCTTTCAATAAACACGATCACACACAGGGAAATATATGTAAATTTATCAGCTGTATGTGTGTATATGGTACCCCAGGTACTTTAAAGTTTACTACACTGTTCCCGCTGTACGGAAAATATACAAAAAGAACCCCGTCGTATTGCCGGGTGCCTTTAAACCTATTATTCGTACCCGGGGAACATTTAGTTTACCTAAGGGTACACGGGGTACTTTAAAGTAGTTCCTGAGCCGACAGTGACCAATTGATTATGTGTGGTGTCCCTCGATTGTGCTTAGGTTTTCGCTTTCTGTAAATCTTTTAGCTGTATGTGTTTATATTTCATTATGACAATGCATATTCATTTCTTTGTTCTTTCTTGTTTTGTTTGTTTAGTTTCTTTTCTGGTGGTTCTTTTTTCCATTTCTTTATACTTTGTGTGTGTGTGTGTGTGTATGTCTGCAATATTTTCTATGTATACATGTATATTAAATAATCTAGCCTAATAGCCGAAAACAAATATGGAATATGTTCAATGAATATTTTAATTTGTGCAGAAAGTGTTTCATAGCATTTCAACCCTCATTCACTTAGTAAAATTGTAAAAGTTACACAAACACCACATTGTATCTTTATTTTAATAACAACTTGTTTACAATGCAAACATACGCCCGATATTATTCAACTTACTAACGGAACATGCCACTTATCCGATCGCAGCGAAATTACAGTCATAAAAATGTGTCCTAACTCAAACTACAATGTTATACACAATACAATTTCAACTGCTACCATAAGGCCAGATCGTCAGATACCACTGTAAAAACAATTTGTGCAGTGTAACCCTTTCTTTCCCTTTGCTCTAATCGACAATAACAACTTCCGCCATAAACGATTTGATATCAATTTTATGTTTTGAGCATTTCTCAACAAAGTAGACGCAAATTGATGTCGATTGTAACAGGAATTGTGTTTGTAACAATGTATTAGGTTGATTTAACTCGATTTTATGGACATATGTGTGACATTATTTTTTTACATTGATTTTAATTTAACCAAGAAGAACTATGAGCCTTACGTATGTACTCATAAAAGCTCAGAGCATTCAAGAAGAACTACTACTACTACTACTACTACTACTACTACTACCACTAATACTACTACTACCACCACTACTGCTACTTCTACTATTACTACTATTACTACTACTACAATAGAGCATGCTGTCACAAATACTTTTATTTTTCGATGACTTTATCGATAATATTTGATGCCTTTCGGCACCGTGCCAATCTCGTTGTGAAGAATGACATTATTCACAGGCTTTAAGCGTGAAATGCGCAGGTTAAACATGCTCGTCCTTCTTAACTTTAAATAACCATTAAATACTTAAATAACATGATGAAATAACAGTCTTGAAAGAAATGATGAAGATTTTGATAATTGATTTTTTTTATAAATTATGTGCAAAGGACACTGGTCTTGTACGCAACACTTTATCAAATGGTATTTATGGAAAATCATCAAAATAGATGAATGATGAAGTTACAGTCTAAACAAGCTGCCTGATGCATCATGCATATGAATAGTTAAGTATTGATATAGATGAGTATTGGACTAAAAGTGTGACCTTACTCTTTTAGTTACGGAATATGTTTTGGACGCAACACGCTAGCTCTACAGTGTTCAGATTTTGTCAAGTTTGTACAATTTCTAAATGACGAAGCTACAGTCCAAACCAGCCGTAGAGTGCTCAAATTGACTTTTTAACTTTAAGTCTGGCCTTCTGTATTAACAAACAAAAGAGTACAGTGAACATAAAATAATAAAGGCGATAATCATTACAGGTTTGATAAATCAGAAAATGCAATAACCATAAGGTAGACGTAAAACCGGATATTTGCCTTTTCGCGAGCAAAATGGTATGTTACATAGCAAAATACTTTAACGACGGCAAGTTAAACACCGGTTTCAAATTTATACAGTTCTAATTAAGATACGCATGCTCACTTATAGTGCCAATTTAAATATGAAGATAAATATTTACTACATGTCGCTGTTTTAATATATGAACAGTTTAAAATCACGTTTTAAGTCGAAAATTCTGGCTGAGTAAAGACAGCTCCTCGTGTGATTATTTTAATTGTTGGGGTGTTAGAACCTGCGTCGAAAAATGTAAATCGAGAGAATAGCATAATATACTATAAACCACATTTTCTACACCTTTAAGCTTTTTTATTGCGAATATTGAACGATGTAGTCCAAAACGATACTCGTGTACGGAGTATTGCATGCTGGTGCTTAAATCCCCCAATGCTGGAGGATAAGTTATTATACTGGAAACTACGTTAAGACAAAATAATTTTTGATGAGTTTAAGATTCATTTTTAACATTTGAAAATAAAATATTGCATAGCACACATATACTGAACAAACAATGTTTTTAACAATGAAACTCGGTTTTATATTTTGGATTATTTAAGAAGCATGCAAAGTATGATTAAAAGAAACAAATATAGACACGTTTTACAATGAATATCTTATGAAAAAGTTCATAGACACGTTGTCATTTGTGATTTACACCATAACTTACAAACTCGTGCAGTATTGTCTTCGTAGACTACTTGTATTATAAACTTTCAACTTAAATGAACACAGCATACATGTTGCGACAGGCTGAAATAAGAAATCATAACACATTAGAAGACATTACTAAGCACACTTTCCTGTTAGTCCCCGTTAAGGAACAATTGAGTAAAAGCAAGTCACACTACCAAATTGTATGATAAGATTTAGGTCCACTCCACATTCTTTTGTTTATGGATATTAATAGAACTTGGAGTGCGTTTATTCATAAGGTGTGGGAGCGATCGCTTGATTAACATTTTTCGATTCAGATTTATAATCTTAAAAAACATCACTATTGTTTTATTGAGATCCGGTAAATTTTTCGCAAGTATTTTTTCTTGAAAAGTGATTTTTAAATAGTTTATATACGCAATGCATCGTACAATGTGCGATAATATTTTTTTAATTTACTTGGTTGTATTTGCTGTCTAAATAATCCAGAGCTTAACATAGTTAATTGTACTGGTATTTAACTTAACTCACGTGGTAACTCTGATATTTTTTCCACTTTATATGCCATTATCCGGTATCATGTCTTACCCAATCAAGGGGTGTTGCTGCAGTTTTGCTGATTTTTTTCCATCTAATAGATTTTGTCCAAAATTAATATTTAAGATATATATACAAATACTATATGAAAAATGAAATTAATACATAGAGTCACCGGCCTTGTTTTGATTTTATTCCCCATTATATAAAATGTACTTTTTCAATAAAACTGAACAATCTTTCATTGCGTATAAATAATTAATAACCTATGAAATTGGCAACATGTAGATATAATATAAGCTAAGATACATCATATACAATTTAATTAAACCACACACTATCAATAAAATGGAGTACACAAGTTAAACTTAAAGAAATTTATTTTTTATAATTGTTATGTCACCCCAAAAAAACGTCATTTTTTACTATTGTAACCAGATAAATGGAATTTAAAATTGTTCTGTCTAATAGAATTCTGGGAAACTGCTCAAATATGTTCATCTACATATTGTCATCATAAAACACAAACAAAAAAGGGGGTCACCGCACTTTCACAAAGAGTTTTTGTTTTAACTATCCCTACCGTCTACATGAAATTTCATAAAATACAGCAATTAGGCAAAACCCACGTACCGGTACATAGATAGTTAGAAATATGCATAAACATTAGAAATTGTTTACAATCTTTACTGGGATCACAACAGCTTACCAAATGACATTAATAAAAAACTATATTTATTCACAAACATAATACCATACAGTATCAAACTCAACCTTAATCATTAATAACTTAGATGTACTTGTTCACAGATTTCGGCATGTTTTGAAGTTTGTAATTAAATGCTTTAAATTGAAAGATGTAAACAACAGGACTGAAGAGCTCCATTATAAAACAAGAATGAAATTAAAAAAGAAAAAAAAGTTTAAAAAAAGTTGACCCCACATCGGATCGAACCACTGACTATTGAATTATGAACAAACTCGGTCATTTCTGGTGATACTGATAACACAAATATTAAGTTGTGATAATAACATCATCGGTGCTGCTATAAATATATCATCACTTAAATAAACTTACGCAACGCCCCTTAAGATTTCCACGTCCTCCTGAATCGATAAATCTATTCCATATTGCAATAACTATTTCGATGCACGTTGCTATTTATAACATTATCAGTATATGTTTACGACAATTACAAGAGTGTATTATCTACCCGTGCTTACATGTAAATGTGTTAAGTTTTGAGAAAAATTCGGATGTGTCAATAACTATATGATCCAACTCGTTATACTATTTGAATAATATTAATTGTTCGATTTTTAATCTCGTTTATTTTGGTCGCGTTTGAAGAAGGAATAACGAAAACTTGTTACGTGACAGGTCTTACTAAACAGTTGTCCTACCTAGTAACCTTGCATTATAAAAATTTGAAGACATCTTACTATGTTTATATTGCATTGTTTTCAAAGATATGCTTAAGTGAATATGAAACTTCAGTAAACGCTAAGTACTTCTTTCACACGTGATGTGAAAATCTCCTACAACCTTATGTAATTGTTGTTTTGTAAATATACAAAATCTTACACAAAGTTTTGCACTATGCTAAATGTTAAAATTTAAGAAAAATGAGTTACTTGTAAATGTCGAATTTACCTATCTTGGTAAGAAGAAAGTATCGCTTGTGCATGCCTTATATGCATGATATGGGTATGTTTATTATGTACTTGTATATTGTTAAATAAAATCATAAAAAAGTGATTGATGATCGTTAATGAAACAGGTCACAGAGTAAACACTTAAACAGAAAAAGAAAAAAAAACCTTTGAAATACCATTCTCTTGCATTTGTTTTTTAAGTAGATTGACCGTGATCATTTAATTGTATTTACGTAGATAGAAAATGTGTATCGTATTAAATGATCATTTATTAATATCAAGTGCAAGTGTACATTGCCAACCAACAGTAAAACTTTACTTCTAAGAAATTGCCTTTGAACGCTTTTGAAATCGAAATGTATCTATACCAACATAACCTTCTATGTGTGTTTGCTTGTGTCATATGTTCGACATGAACGTTAATTTTGATCATATTAAATCCTTCGTGACACTGGACTATTAGCAAAATTACAAAACTACTTAGTAGCACATCAAATAAATAATGCAGACACTAAAAAAAAAATAGGTCTTACTAAACAGGCTTGTCAGTGACATGCCCGCTTATAAAAATATTTTGATGTAGCACTGGTTTCCTAACAAAGCGGGATAGACGCAATGATAAATGTGGTTTACACCAATAACTATGATTTTAATAAACTTCCTATAGGGATTTGTTGTAGTTATAAAAAGTGCTCTTTACGAGTCATACTTGGCGCTTGTAATACATTTATAACATTGACATATGACAGACTACTTATTATTATCATTTCACAGTAACGTAAATAATCATCCGTTACAATGATATGTAAACAGATATGCATGTATATAGATTACAGGTAGTTGTTTGTGTGGATACAAATAGAAACTAAGCAGGTTACTAATTATAGACGGAAGCCCATGAAGATTAAAAGTCTGGTATTCCTTCAAACACCTCACTTAGGTATCTCGTCATTGGAATCCCAAAGACTTCACTGTGTTTTCGTAATATAAACCATAGAATACAGAAGCAAAACTATTTACTACGCTTTTTTCAATGAAAATAATTAAAACGTAAACAATTTGAATACATTTTAAAGTAGCTTACATGTCAAATCACTGATAACGTACTCGCTTTTCCAGTTAGTGTTGAGACAGCTTCCGCCTACTGCGTAAAGCTACCGCTGAACTCTACAACCTAGATAGAACACACCATATGAACCATTATCTCGAGTGATTTGAGAGTCATATGCCTCGGTACGCCCAACGCGTGATCCTACTCTTGTCATAAGGCTGTATACGACGCGCGTAGAACAAGCCCATAACGTTCTGTCGAGGTTTTGATGAAAAAGCACAATTAACGGTCTGTTACGTATTGAACAAAGACATGTTGAGCTAACAATACCTTTTTTCAGAAGGGTCTCCAAAGGACATAAATCCTGTACAACTATTTAGACTCGTTACAAGTCACATTTTAATACAACATATTTAACCAATCGTGATACATGGACTATCTCCGGAATCCTCTGATAGATAGGCCTCGTGTCTTAGTGTCTTCATCCGGGCCTGTATAACTACTTTACTTATGGAAAGCCAAAGGGGACCCCCGCTAAAATACATATAATTATATAGTAACTATCGGGATTTTCATTTTTCGCGGAACTTTTATACTCAAAGGAATCTCGGGAATCCATATTATCGCGGATGTGCAAATCATCGTAAAAAAGCGGGTTCAAAAACTCGCGCGGAACGTTCATTGAATCCACATCTTCGCGAACTGTGCAAAAATCGCGCGGAACTTTCGTATCTTCCTCGGAACAATTGTCGATTAAACAACGTACAAAAAGCGGGGTCTAAAAATCGCGCGGAACTTTCATATCTTCCGTCGGAATAATTAGACATTGAAATTCTGTACAAAAGTCGGTTTGCTATGTAAATTGCGGGTTGCTAATCAAAAGTCGCGCGGAAGATTCATTTCTCCGCGCGATTTTTCAATAGCATTGACTTACTGCACGAAATTCGGGTTGCTATGTGATTACGCGATAAAATTTGATTGGTTCCGACACCTAGAATGGACCAATCAAAACTCGCGTCTTATCCAGCATTCATGCAGTCATCATGATGACGGTTGTTTCATATAAACACAAAACCTTTTAAGGGCGAAAGAGTAATCAATTTTGATGACATTAGCCATGAGGTTAGTATTTAACATACATGAATTATGAATTTGAATGCAATTAAAACAGCTCAAGAGTATAGAGTGTTGTTTTCACGGTTTGTCGATATGCAAACGTCTCTGATAAAACATAAACACGTCATATGTCGTCAAAAAATGAAATGAAATATAGTGTTAGTGGGTAAGAAAATCTTCCCTTAAGCTCAGTTAGTAGAGAGACAAGTTATTGTTATGGTAGTCGTGTGCTCTAGTCCAGCACCGTATACATCTTCAATTAAAAAGAAAAAGAACTAGACTTTACAGGCAATTCATGAATCCCAAAGGCAACTCGTACCTTGGTCAACAAGTATGAAACATGGTTTTTGTATTTTATAGCTGTAGCAGTGTTCCCAACTTGAACATCCTCTTCTGTGTACATATATGGGGCAGAGCCAGCTTGCCCATCTGACCTCTGTTGTGGACAACCGAGTCAGAGCCAGCTTGCATGTCATCTGTTATGGACATCTGTGTTAGAGCCAGCTTGCACGTTCTCTGTTGTGGACATCCGTGTTAGTGCTAGCTTGCACGTCATCTGTTGTGGACATTCGTGTTAGAGCCAGCTTGCACATCCTCTGTTGTGGATATCCGTGTTAGTGCTAGCTTGCACGTAATCTGTTGTGGACATCCGTGTTAGAGCCAGCTTGCACGTCATATGTTTAGGACATCAGTCAGAGATAGCCTGCATGTTATTTACTTGTGGACATTAATGATTAGAGTGAGAGCCAGCAATGACAATCTCTGTTGTGGATATCTGTCTTAGAGCCAGCTTGCACGTCATCCGTTGTGGACATCTCTTTATGATTTTACTCTTTGCTTAGATTGACACTGTGACTTTAGTGTAATACGTTGCAACCTTAAGCTTTTCCTATTGTTGAATAAAAATATTGTGTCATCAAAATATATTGTGTTGGATAATTTGTATGTCGAGTCGTATTGTTTGGTCATTACAAATTATCAAGTTATGTTAAGACAAGAAAAAGCTCATCTTTCATCATGTATTTATATTAAAATTCTTGAATGTTAGTGAAGGTACAGTTCATATAATTAAAAGCAATTGTAATAGGAGTGCTTGTGTTTCATTGCACAATGAATACCATCTTGTCTTTATGCTGACATATATAACGGAGAAATAGTAAACTGTCGTTTTTATATGCTATGGGATTGTATATCAAGACTTGTATGTTCAGATGAAAAAAATTCCATAATTTTTATCTTTATATTTTATTCCTGCTAAATGGTTGATGCAATAAAGTTAAGTCTTTAATGACTTGTGTTTCTTGTAATAAGATTTGTAAGCAAATTTGGCTGTAGTATTAGATGCATGCTGTACAAGATACTGTAAATCAACATTATATTGTTTGAGTATGAATAGATAATTTAAGTTGCACAGCCATTAATTTTGCCTTCCACCATCTCCGATTTTGGTTAAAAAGTTGCAAGTTACTTGCATTAGTATGAACATCGGTTCTATTAAAGCCAGGCTGTATTGATAAAAGAAAAAGATAATTTGGTTTCATGGGGATTCAAACCAGGGTCTTCTAGAGTAAACTTCTTTACCACTGTGACATTCTTTGAAATGAAATAATTACATACTAAATTTATAGGTGCTATGGCACTTTGATTGGAACCGAAGTCTTAAAATAACTTAAGTATAATTGCTGTTGTGTTATTAACCTTTTCCTGCTCTGAGGCAATTTTAAAATGGCTACATGCAAACTTCATAAAACCAGAACAGCCTGTAAGTAAATCGCAATCTGTTCAGGTTGTTTGCTGCTCATCAGTATCCTTGGGTTAGAAACAAATCCTTTAAAACTTTTATCTAGTAAGAAAGGTCTTAAATTAAATTGATTCTCGAATACGTCTTCGTTTGTTTTTGAGTGGTGCAGGGTTAAATGTCTCATTTTGTTTTTGATTATCTTTGGTTTATTGAACATATATGAGCCTTGCTCTGTGAAAAAGGGGTTTAATGCATGTGCGTTAAGTATCGTCCGTGATTAGCCTGTGCGGTCTGCACAGGCTAATCTGGAGTGCACATGCATTAAACCCCTTTTTCACAGAGCTGGCTCATTTGTTTTAGACCGTGCATTCAAATAATACAATTTAAATCTGAATCTTTCATTTAGTTGCAATACCATACAGCTTACT
The DNA here is from genome assembly GCF_020536995.1 of Dreissena polymorpha. Taxonomy (NCBI): domain Eukaryota; kingdom Metazoa; phylum Mollusca; class Bivalvia; order Myida; family Dreissenidae; genus Dreissena; species Dreissena polymorpha. The sequence goes on along the minus strand of NC_068366.1, from coordinate 58,904,993 downwards.
ATGCTTGCAGTTTTAGTGAAAACACGAACTTTGAATTAAAGTAGCATATGCATGTGTATTACACAATAAATAAACTTCCACTTTATTCCATACACTTTTTTTCGAATCTGTGACATTATGTTGGAAAATTCTGTCAAAGCTTTTTTTTTGCAAATTCATCAAACATAAATTGGTAACCTTGGGTAACCCAAAGGAATCCAAATTTTACTAGCCATAGACTTTCCCAAATGCAATTGTTCCTGAGAAGTATTTTTCTCTTGAAGGTGGAAAAACTCCTAAGCAATGCCTGTTTGGGCTAATGGTTGGGCTAACGCGTGTAACATCCATTGACAAATTATCAAATATACATAGAAATGTGATTGTTTACAAAATGGATCATGATATAACATGATGCAGTATTTTGTACTATATCAAATAAAATGTTGCTGAAAACAATAGAATATTCAAATTAGGAACATTTTATTCTGTTAATAATACTATCTTTCAAACAATACAAATCAATAAAGCATGCTTAACAATAGCAGAACTTTTTGACTTTAAATTATATTTTCCACTCTTTACCTTAACAAAATTCATAGTCCCACCAACACCATCAGGTTATGACTTCCAATTATTTATCAACTATTAAGCATGAACACAGGCACAAATATCGCAGTAGGGAAGTCATATCACTTGTCAACTCATCACAGTTCCAGGGCAATAGCACGCCTCTTCTCCTCTGCTTTTCGGTGGGCCTGACCATTTCCAACTGCCTCGGGGGCATATGTCTATCTGATGTGTCAACTTCAGGTTCTGTGTCTGACTCTTGCAGCAGAATGAAATTGTGAAGGACACAACAAGCAAAGATGACTAGCAACATCTCCACTAGCATGTTCAAGTATTTTGGCCGCCTAAAGGTGCATTTCAAGAGACCGATTTCCCGTTAAACATAAACTCTTAGATGAATGGCACTTGTTGAATTTCTCTCGCAAATGGTACAAATGTTCATTGCCTCGATACAGAACAAGCAGATTTTTGTCAGGTGGTATGCTGAAACCTCGAGAACATGGTACTCATTCCGAAGATTTTCAATTTAATGCGCTACTGAGCTGTTTATATATACATGGGCATCATGCACAGAACTTGGCCATCCAGCGCATATGTCCAATCATTTCAACTTACTGTCACAGACTGCTTGAAGAACTAAACTATCGATAAACAAGGACCTATGCTCGGATGTTGGAGCAGGACATGCACTGTGGGTTCCATCAACAGCCCCTACAACGCCAGGCATTCCACATAGTTGATGAAATCCATCGGCAATGGTCTTCAGCTCATGAAGAGATTCTGGAAATCTAATGTACTGCTCCATCATTGCTGACAAGACTCTACATGTTGAAATGACTGTGAGATGTAAAGTCCCTGAAATTAAAACAGTATATGTGTAATTCATGCTAGAGTTTAGCAATTTTATTTATGCTTGATTGCATTGAAATCCTTAGGCTTATTTAGACATTCTAGAGTCGGTTTTTGGGGAATAATCAGTACTTGGAATATATGAAGATGAAGGGTTTCTCATAAACAGGGTTGAAACAAAAACGTTCCCATCACTAGGCGGGCACCATATCCACTACGCCAGCCTGACAAAGTATTGAGTAAATGACGTGAAGCTTCTAAGTTTTGTCTCATTTGATTGTTAATAATGTAACAGATTGCAAACTTAATTACAGTATTTTTCATAAATACTCCTTCAGCTTTTTATTCATATATGAAGGTTAGGGCCACTTCCTGCGAGGCTAACAAAAAACCATATTCGCAATAGGCATGACTTCTTCACATAAAATTTACCTTTGCTTATTCCAAATCAGTCAGCCTCGCTCCTGTATGAATCTTGGTTACCAAGCAACAACAAGTTGCCAATATCCTTTTGTCAACAGACATTGTGCGCTCGCGTACCATACATGGGGTCACAGTTTCACAGGATTCCTACAAAATAAATGATTTTTTCATGCATACATTCAAAATACAAGTTATTTTAAAAGAATGTGTAGGTACCTCAATTCCCTATACATGTACATAACTTTTATATTATAATATAAATTACAAAATATTTAACAGATATTTAACAAAAATAAACATGATTCATCAAATTAATCATAAATGAATAATAGACCAGTTTCACAATATTTACACTGATATTATTTTTAGATATCACGTGACGCGTCAAATTTCAGAATGAGGCTGAACGTGCAACTGAATTTTCTTTTGGTATGCAAATTGCGTTGAATATCAAGATTTTAATGCGTACTGACACTGGTTACAATAAAGTCAAACATATGCATACAGACATAAATTGATAACATCTAAATAATAATTCAACGACATAATATTTAGTACTATTAGTGCATATTAATAAATTTTGTTTAATCTTAAAATATGAGTTACCCATAAGAATCAGAGTAAATGTGGTCTAAAGACTAAACATCCATTAATGCACAAATCAAATGTTAATTTTCTAATACATTTAGTTAGTTTTCTTTTACAGTGAATGACAATATTGTAGAATCATTAAATACATAAGAAAAAAAACGAACTTGGTGCAAATTTATGTATATTGGAATCTCTATATAAGTGATTATGTGTCATAAATATACAGCATTTTATATCATAAATCCTTATAGTTTGTATTTTTCGGGAACATTATTTAACCCAGTACGTTGTGATCGAACAAAACAAGCGTGTTTTTATTACTTTGTTCCGTACGCTACCGTACACACTGTGTAAGACAAGGTAATGAGGGAGTGTTATTTTTAGGGTACCCGCTAAATATGTTAATGTTTAGCATTACATTTTTGAAGTATTAAAAATACATAGGTATAAAGCACTTAATAATTATGATAAAACTGGCTAATATCTATACAGTATTATTTTCTGACAATCTGTTTGGAAAGATGACTTTCAATGTTGACAATATCTTTTATGTTCAATAAAAGCAACAATAAAGTATTTGGCGTTAAATTATTCCAAGAAATCACTACCCAATTCTACAACCATGAGAAGACATGGTCACATGGAGGTGCCATTGTGTATAAAAAGCAGATATATGCAACCTGTGGTTTATGACATCACGTTGTTATTTAGTATTTGTCTGCACAGTATCTGATCATAATGAGGTTTATATGGGTTTGTGCTGAATACAGCGGCATTTAAACACAAGATCTATCAATAAACAAAATAATTGACTGATCGCCCTAATAATGCGCAAACAAAGAGTGTTAGATAATCCAATATGTTTTAGACTGTATATTTACACACACTAAGTATTGAAAGCCATACCTGGAGTGTCAGAATTTGTGCCAAAAAATTGAATACAAACAAGTACTTTAATAAAGAAAATGTATGTCATATATTGGCACTTAAAATGGAAAGTATATATTAAGTAATTAACGGCTATTTCTGACGAAGTCAACTTGTTTTGGCAATATCATTAAGTCGCCCAAAAGCAGAGCGATGTTGCGATGCACTATTAGAAATCTCTACACGTTAAGCCTCATTCTGGACTTCTGCGAGTCATTTGACTACGCGCTATTGGCTTATTGTGAAAAGGGTCTATTTACTTCTAAATACTTTAAAGAAGTGGATTTTCCATCACTACAGCGGCTGCGCTTTCTTAAAGGAAGTTTGGGAGTAAAAAAGATCTACTCCAAGTTTTTGTCACAAAAAACTTCCAACATACAACACTTTCAAGTAGAGAATTAGCCGCATTTAGTGAATGATTTAGAAACATGATTTAAATCACATGTAATAGCTATTGAAAAGTTAAGCTATCCAGTTATTCTTGCTGCAATGTGGATAAGAATAATACAAACCAATAGCTGACAAACCTGATATCAGTTATATGTTGACCTTTAAAGTCGAAATTGAGACCTGTTATCTGTCTGTATAGAGTGGCACAATTTGTTTGGCATATCTTCAACCATTATGGGCAACACACACCTACAAAATTTATAAATAAGATATAAAAAAATAAACTAATAATTTTATTTATTAACTTATGACAAAATGTTTTAATCTATGTCAGCTATAACGAAACTAAAAACGGATTCGAAACAATACCTTATTTTAATTAATATGTTGAAAACAAAAATAAATTTACTGTTGTGACGTATCCAGTACGGTACGGGCGGGTATGGTAAGTACGGGTTTTACCCTCACTCTTGCGGAAGTGGGGTATACAAATTGCTTTTAACGGTCTCTTACGATCCAGCACTAGACGAAGCAAGACGTGTCCTCAGGAATAGGTATATCCCAAGCCCTGGCCTGTTTCTACAGTGTAATAGTTATAATACCACTAGGTTTACTTTATTGGCGACGAGGTACAATTGGAAGTTACTGTGTACAGTCGGTTTTAATAATTATTTTTCACTTTTTTTCCAGAACATCCGGTTAGGTACGTTTTGAAAAGTGGGTGGGGAAATTGTGGGTTTGAAAATAATTAGTTGATTGTACAGCAGTTTCAAGTTGGGGGTTAAGGTTTAACACTGTAGTAAGGAGTATCGGTGTAATTAATTAATTAATTACACGGATTTAAGTAGCCAGGGAGTCTGTCAACAGTATTAAAGGGACAGTGTTGGGAAAATTGTAGAGAAATAAGTAAAGCCAAGATAGTTAAATATTTGGTCTATTTGTTTAAGCTGTGTCTTTTAGTCACGCTGAAACCATTTAACTGTCAAGCTGTGTCTTATAGTCACGCTTGGTCAGTGTATTTGTGAGGTCTTAGTCTGTCTAGCAAACCGTTTAATTTTCAAGCTGTGTCTTATAGTCACGCTTGGTCAGTGTATTTGTGAGGTCTTAGTCTGTCTAGCAAACCGTTTAATTTTCAAGCTGTGTCTTATAGTCACGCTTGGTCAGTGTATTTGTGAGGTCTAGCAAACCATTTAATTGTCAAGCTGTGTCTTATATTCACGCTTGGTCAGAGTATTGGTGACTGATAGTGCAAAGGTAAAAACCTTAGTGTCCGTAAAGGTGACCGGAGGCTGTGAAGTCCTACATCCTAATATCCTTTTACGTATCCTTTCTTAAAAAAACATTGTTTGGGTAATATTAATTTTTTATTGCAATTAAAGTAATTTACACTCTATTGAATATTTTGGTTTGGTAGTTCAATAAATAAAACAGTAGTAACATTGTTTTTGTGTGTTGGTTACATTTAATTGGCCCTGCACTTGTTTCTTCAATAAAAATGTCTATCAACGTGAATACGGCATCGGTGCTAGAATTTATGCAAATTCCGGGAGTCGGTGAGAAAACTGCTACCCTTATTGTGGAATTGAGCTCTTCGTATGGGTACGTCACCAAAGAAGTGCTGCATTTAGCCTTGCGAGGCAAGATGACGTCAGAAGTGTTAGCCATGTTGGACTTTTCTGAGCCAAAGCCTGCATCTCGAAATTTGATGGATTTTGAAGGCTGGTCTATGCATGAAGATCTGAATGCAATGGCTGCAGCACTCCCTTCATGTCCTGTGCGCTTGAACCCCATACCTGCGTCTACGAGTACAAGACTATCGGTATTATACACACAGTCGTCATGGATAACCACGACTGCCCCAATAATGTCCTCGTGGGCGAATCCGCCATACAGTAAGGTATCATGGCCTGGTTTGTTGACACAGACTAAACCAATGGTTCGTCATTACAGTCCTGTGAAGTTTGAAGATGACCAGGGTCAACGTTCGTGTACGGGTAGTTCAAGAACCAGCTCATGTTCTCCGGTTCGGACAAGTTTACAGGTCTCAAAGACACGGAAATCCATTGGTAAGGAGGAGTCATCGGACCATGAATATGGGAAATTAGGGAAGTCTAGCTCTCGCAGTGCTGAACAGTACCCAACACCTAGTTCTAGAAAACATCGGGACAGTGAACAAAGTGATGCGGGTGGACCACAGAAGCGGACAACCGGAAGTGAAAGTAAAAATACTGCAGGTGGTAGGTCTTATAGAATACCATCTCCAAGTAGATCACATTCATCAAGTGACAGCAGAGAGTCTAAAAGCCACCGGAAGGGGACAACCGGAAGTGCAAGTAAAACTACTGCAGGGGGTAGGTTGTATCGATCACCATCCCACAGTAGGTCAAGGTCACCAGAAGACAGAAAAGGTTCTTCACGCAACCGGAAGCGGACAACCGGAAGTGCACGCAAAAGTACTGCAGGTGGTTGGTCTTCTAGATCACCATCTTTCAGTAGGTCAAGGTCACAGGAAGACAGAAGAGAATTTTCACGTAACCGGAAACGGACAACCGGAAGTAGGAAAAGAACAATTGCAGGTGGTAGGTCTTTTATATCACCATCATCCAGTGGATCACAGTCACCAGAAGATAAAAGAAGGTCTTCACGTAGTATTCGGAAGTCTAAGACTTATAGCGACAAAGAGCACCGGAAGTCAACAACAAGAGATGGAAGCAAAGATAATGGAAGGACTTATAGTTCTCCATTATTATCATCTAAAAACCGATCGACAGTTACACCCAGGACAAACGGACGACAATCAAGAAGTCAAAAAGTAAATGTGCATAGATCGTCGTCCAGTTCTGATTCAGATGGAAGTGTAATACCACGTAGATGTCCCTCAGTACACATGAAAAGTAAAAGGAACACAAGAAGGGCACATTCACGTCGGTCATCAAGCTCAGACTCCGAATCGAGGTCAAGGTCACATAAAGAAAGAGGTTATTCTCACAAACGTAGCTCTCGAAGACAGGGTGATCCTCGAAAACATCCGAAGGCGTTGCGTTATGATGGGAAAACCAGTTGGCTATCCTTTAAGCGAAAGTTTGAAAGTTTTCAAAGGGTGATGAATTGGTCGGAAGACGAATGTAAAGATTATCTGTTGTGGAGTTTAGAGGGCAAGGCTCTTGACTTCTTCACTATTACTACAACAGAAAATGAACGCTATTCATTTCGTCGTTTAATGAAGTCCTTGGAGTCTCGTTTCGGTACCAAGGAACTTCGTGAGACATCGAAAGCTAAGTTCCGTCAGGCTGTTCAAGGGCATGAGGAGTCGCTGGAAGACTGGGCTGACCGTGTTTTTACTTTAGCCACACCAGCGTTTACGGACCTTCCAGAAGACCATATGCGGTTAGAAGCGATTTCCCGGTTTTGCCAGGGTTGTAATGACAGAGAGGCAGCCAAGCATGCTTGTTTAGAAAATCCTTTAAGCATGGAAGAAGCTCTCGACCTGGTTAAACAGCACCAATACATATCGCTGGCTGTAGATGGCAAAAAGAACAGACGGGGCCGAGAAGACGTTTCAGTAAACGTGGTGCAGGCATCTTCAGAAGCAAAGACAGAAGAGCTTATAGCATCTGCTTTGAAAGAATTTGCCAAGAAAATGAACATTGCCCCGCCTTCAGCCGTGGTAAGAGAGACACAGCCTGGTTGGAAGCCACAAAGATGGGGGCCTTCAGCCGGGGTAAAGGAGACACAGCCTGGTGGGAAGCCACAAAGATGGGGGCCATGTTTTCACTGTGGAAGGATGGGTCACCGGAAGAGAGATTGTATACAATTTCAGGAATTGTTGAAGAAAAAAGGATATAAGCCCGAACGTTTAAACGACAAGGGGCTGGACGGGAAGACCACACGTCCGAGCCCACAAAAGTGAAGACTGATGGTCTACCAGAAAGGTCGGTTGGGAAGAGAGAGATAGGGGCGACTTCTAATGGCAGGGTCTGTGACTCGCCAAAGGTTTTCAAGAAATCCCAACAGATGATATCTCAGCAAAAACACCAACAACATCAAAGTATAAAGAGCGTTGATGTTCCTAAACGACCAGTTAACTGTGGACCACAAGTGAATCAATCAGCTGTTACAGATTCATGCGGTAGGGTCTTTGACTCGCCAAACATGTTAGAAGTACCAAAACAGGCTGAGGAGGGGAGTAGTTCGAATAGCTCACAGTATACTCCGCCAGTTTCAGTAAGAATTCCTGTAGGTGGGGCCTGTGGCTCGCCTACACGGAAAGAGCAAATGCAGAAGGATCCAGTGAGTCAACAGGAAGTACAGTCCAGTTTGAGTCAAAGCGATGACGGTAAAGATAAGGAGTCCACTGAGCAGGGGACAAGCTCCGGAGGGCCAAGTGACTCAATAAAAATATGCCGGGTACAGGCAGGTTCTTCTGTAGTGCAAATCACGGTTGGTGATTTATTACTGAATGCAAAGTTGGATTCGGGGGCAGAAATTACGATTCTTTCTTCAAGAATGTATGATAAGTTGAAGAAAGCTCCGAAAAAGGTCCAAGATGTAGTAATGCAGATGGCTGACGCAGAAACGGCTCTTAAAGGGTTCATAACAGCACCTATAAGTATGAAATTGGGCAGCCGTTGCTTCAAATAAAGGATTTATGTGGCTCCAATCGTCGATGAAATGCTTTTAGGGCATGACATTTTGCATCATCTAGGAGTATTGTTAGATATGCAATCAGACACGTTGATACTGGATGGGGAAAGAATACCAGTTAGCTCTAGTTTCAAAGAAGGGAAGCCGACGGTGGCTAGAGTGATGCTGAAAAAGAGAGTGGTGGTGCCACCTTATTCGGTGGTACGCTTGCCTTGTACGTTAGATGCACCCATGCCCAGTGACTACGTTGTCGAATCGTTGGGGACACTTAAAGTTCTGATGCCAAGGACAGTTATGGCAGCCAACATGGATCCATTGGTGTGTTTCATCAATGTTAAAGAGACTTTTGCAACATTGAGGAAGAACACGTTGATTGCAATGGCTTGTGAGGTATTTAGATACCTTGAAGGGTCACAGGAACCTGATGTTTCTTATAGTAACTCAGGTTTAAATGTCTCCGCAGTAAGTGAGAACCAGTTAGGGGAGATGAAGACATCTTGTTATCAGCTCCCAACACCAGAAACAGATGGGAAATCTAAAACTAGCCTTCCAGAACATCTTAAAGGCCTTTATGAGTCATCCATTACATGCCTCAATGAAGAACAAAGCCAGAAATTGTATGCATGCTTATCGGAATATCAAGATGTCTTTGCACAAGATGATTTCGATTTGGGAACTTTTACGGGAATCGACCACAAAATCGATACCGGAGATGCAAAGCCAATTATGCAGCGCATGAGACGAACACCGGCTTGTTTTATAAATGAGGAAGAAGGGCATTTAAGAAAAATGCTAGATGCAGGCGTTATTCAAGAGTCTGTTTCTGATTGGCCGTCATCACCAGTTCTCATACGGAAAAGAGATGGTTCGGTCCGGTGGTGTATCGACTACAGAGCCTTGAATGATGTGACTATTAAAGATACATTTCCATTACCGTTGATTGAGGATTGCCTAGACACCCTTGCGGGAAACCTGTGGTTTTCAAAATTGGATGCAAATTCCGCTTATTGGCAGGTTCTGGTCAATCCTGAAGATCGAAAGAAGACTGCGTTTGTGACCAAATATGGGTTGTTTGAACATGTGCGTATGGGTTTTGGAATGAGCAATTCTCCCGCCACATTTTCCCGGGTTATCAACCTGGTGTTGCGTGGGCTGACATGGAAGACGGTGCTTGCGTTCCTAGATGATGTCCTGGTCCTAGGTCAAGATTTTGATAGTCATTTGAGAAACTTGATAGACACTTTACGTCGATTCAGACAACACGGTTTAAAGTTGAAGCCCCGGAAATGTATTCTCTTTCAACGGGAAGTGGAGTTTTTGGGCCGGACAGTTACCAGTAACCAGCTGAAGATGACCTCAAAAGATATACAGACAGTTGCGGAGTGGCCCGTTCCAGTTTCATCGAAAGATGTAGAAAGGTTCCTTGGATTGGCTAATTACCATCGTTCATTTGTTAAGGACTTTGCACAATTGGCTCAACCTTTATACAATTTAACAGGAAAGAATAAATTTCGGTGGAATGAGGAAGAACAAGAGTCTTTTGAGGCATTAAAGAAGGCACTTACTCATCCGCCAGTATTGAGCCTTCCAAACAGTAAAGATCCATTTATTTTGGATACAGATGCTTCAGACGTGGCCATTGGTGCTGAACTTATCCAGTTGCAAAACGGGGAAGAAAGAGTTATTGCTTATAGCAGTCTGTCTTTAACCCCAGAACAGCGAAAGTATTGCACAACCCGAAAGGAACTATTGAGCATTGTAAGATTTACCAGTCATTTTCGGTATTATTTGCTGGGGCAAATGTTTACAGTGCGAACAGATCATTCCAGTCTGACGTGGTTACTGAAGTTCAAGGATCCCCAAGGACAGTTGGCTAGATGGATTAAAGAGTTGTCCCAATACCACATGGTTATTCAACATCGGCCGGGTAAGAAACACGGCAATGCAGACAGTTTATCCCGAAGGCCTGATGATCTGGTTCCCTGTTCGTTTTACGTAGCGGGTATTCGTCCAGAGCACTTGCCATGTGGGGGTTGTCATTACTGCAAACGTGCGGATGAGCAATGGGGTAGTTTCACTGAAAATGTGGATGATGCAGTTAATTTGTCAAATTTCACAAATAACCAGGTGAAGAAGGTTTTGGTGGAAACTGTATCAAGTACAAGTTCCAGTTTCAGTGCGCAAGTAAATGACAATGGTTTAGTCCATAATGAGGATTTAGGATTGAGTGAGGCTCATTTTGATATCATCAACGTGAGTGATCAGTGCATTAAAGTGTGTAATGTAAAGGTGATGCAAGAAAGTACTGCAGAAATACCTACGTGTTGGGGTTTTACCCTGGAAGAACTACAGGTTTAGCAGAGTAAGGATAAAGATTTGACCATTATTATCGAGTGGCTGTTAAAGGGCAAAGAGCCTGATGAAGGAATTTTATTCCTCGCCAGTCCAGAAGCCAAGTACTACTGGGTGAATAAAGAACTGTTCCAGTTATCGGATGGTGTGTTGTTTAAACAGAAACTGAGCAGTAAAGATCTGGAACTAGTGGTACCCAACAGCCTTCAAGAACAAACGTTGGTGTGGCATCACGATATACCATCATCAGGTCATCAAGGTGTGGCTAGAACTAAAGCAAAGTCGAAGGAAAAGTTCTTTTGGGTAAGATTGTCCAAGGACACTGAAACCTTTGTGCTAACCTGTCCCGTGTGCAATAAGAATAAGAAGAACCCTCACTACGGGAGGGTCCCAATTACTATGTATCAGGCTGGAGCCCCGATGGAGAGAGTGCACATTGATTTCATTGGCCCATTACCCAAGACCAAGCGAGGAAATGAACACTGCCTGATGATGGTAGATCAATTCACGAAATGGGTGGAATGCATACCATTACCCTCACAGAAAGCGGAAATAACTGTTCGGGCAGCAGTCGACGAGTTTTTCTCTCGATTTGGGTTCCCTTTACAGTTGTTCTCTGATCAGGGGCGTAATTTCGAAAGTAAACTGTTTGAAGCATTGTGTAAAGCACTTCATATCCATAAGGCAAGAACTACACCTTATAGGCCTTCTGCAAATGGACAAGTGGAACGCTTTAACAGGACATTGATGGATGCTGTGAGGTGTTTTTTGGGGAAATCTCAAATGAAATGGGATCTGCATGTGCAACAGATAGCTGGAGCAATTAGAGCCTCAGTTAACAGGAGTACTGGTTTTACCCCAAATATGCTCATGTTGGGCCGAGAAGTTACTACCCCAGCACAACTCATGTTTCCAAATGTGCATGATAAACATGAGGATTGTGAAACTTACGTGGCAGATTTTGTTAAAACCATGAAAGAAGCTCATGCGTCAGCTAGGTCCACATTGGGGACTTCTCAGAAACGCATGAAGCACTATTATGATCTACGGATCTTACAGCGCCCATATTCAGAAGGAGATGTAATATATCTTTTAGATACTACAACTCTGAAGGGCAAGGCTCGTAAAATGTGCCCAGCGGTTATCGTTAAGAAGTTGTCGGCTTACCTGTATGAGGTACGTTTGCGCAATTCTGTATCGATAGTAAACCACGATAGGATGATGCCATGTAGAGATCGGAGTCTCCCAGAATGGATTGCCAAAATTAAAAGGGGAGAGACATCCGGAACTCCAGAACAAGAAAGTGAAGTGGATAATAAAGAGTACTGTGTTTGCAGGAAGCCGTATAGCGGTAGATTCATGATTCAGTGTGATTTCTGTGAGGAGTGGTATCATGGATCATGTGTCAATGTAACGGCGACAGAGGCGCTTGAAATAGATAAATACAAGTGCAGGGCCTGTAAACAAAAATGTTAAGATGCTAATTTAGAATTTCTGTTTCAGATTCTATCAGCAGATATGGCATCAGCTAAATCTACTAAAGATTTTCTGTTGGTAGCTGAAGACTACCTTAGTCGTGGTCAGGTGTATAGACCGGCAGGAGAGTTTGTCAAGAAACTGGCATTGTGTCCAAGTTGTTGTGGGGAAAAAAAGGAAGTGGAGCTTTTATTGGGAGTGGTCAGCCGGATGGTAGCTCTGGTGAAATAACAGTCAAACAAGCCTGGACGGCGGAACGTAAAGCCTAACACCGCTTGGCTGAAGGAAACTGCACAGTCACTAGAGACGTACCAGCTGGTCGGCCGTGATTGGATAAGTTCTCACGTATGGAAGCTCCCATCATTACCTCCACCCAAACAGCAGGAATATGATCCAACTAGGGGACAGAGGGATATCCGATACCCAAAAGTAGCAGAATTGTTACAGGCACCGGGGGAGGATGAAGTCTTGGACTATGAGGATTTGGATGAGGAAAAGTTGTTGGCCTCACCCGTTAACAGTAACAGTACAGCAGGAAGTCCTCGTAGGTCGCCTCGACTCCTGAAATCTGCCTCTCATACTCCTGAAATAAGGAAAGCTCCCACAAGTACGGAGGCCAAGCCCATGGAAGAGGAAACGGTGGTGACTTGTAGTCCGACCGCGGATCTCCCTACGGAGGCCCAGTCCATGGAAGTTGACGGCACGGTTGTGACTGGTAGTCCACCCAAGGACCGTACTTCTGAATTGCAGGACACAACAGCGGTGAGGGCTTGTAGCTCCACCCTGGATGTTTCAAGAATGTCAACTCTCCAGAAAGAGAAAGTGCAAGTGGCAAGTTCAGAAGGGGCTTCTAGCTCTTCTGAGGACCGGTCTCGATTTCAGTCGGCGGGTGCGCGTCCGAAGACTTATAGTCGTCGCGATGTGGAGGAGCCCGTTCGCCATGTACCGATGAAGAACCCGGAGTACTCTGTACGGACATCACTCCAGACAGGTGCAAGGTCAGAAGGGGCTTATAGCTCTTCTGAGGATCGGCCTCATCGGGTCCAGTGGGCGGACTCACGTCCGAAGATTTATAGTCATCGGGATGTGGAGCCTGCTCGTACAGTAAAGATAAAAAACCCGGAGTACCCAGTGGGGATTTTGAAAAGGAATTTTCCGGTAGGAAAGGGAGAAGAGTTGGTAAATTCCATGCCAGTGCTTAAAAGGGTTAAGACCTGCGATCTCCTTGCCCACGCCAAAGAGAAGGCTGAAGAGCGCCGGGAGGGGGAGAAGAAACGTAGGAATCGCGGGATGGAAAAGACATGCTGGGTGCCGGGTTGTATGGAGAGGGCGAAGTATTTAAAAGCCCATGCTTTTATTGTGCACATCCCTTCCATATTCAGCGAAACGCTGGATTCTACTGATGAGCGATTACTCAGAGGGAGGAGGAGTGCACTTAGTCAGGCGGGAAGATGGCTTTTAGGTAAACCAGTTACGCTGGATGAGTTGGTGGCGTTTGTTGTGGTGCAGAAGATGCTGAGCACACTGGACAACACATCAATCTCGGAGCGGCAGGAGGCAGCTATGAAGGAGTTTTGTAAATTCCTTCATGAGCCTATTCCAGAGAAAGTTACCTTGGTACCGTGCAACTCTGTTGGTGCGCTACTGCACTGGAAGGTCTTGTTACTCCTTGCAGCTAGTTTATCAGAGGAAGAGAGGGCCTATTGGGTACTTAACTTCCAGGCCCCTGAAGATGCACAGCCGGTTGCCGAGGCCATACCAATCCAGCCTAAGTATCCTGAAGCGTTTGACGCCCATTACCACCTTGACAGGACACTGTACAGGTTACAACTTCAGCAAGGGGGAATGCAGGACATGATGGATGCAGTTCCGGTAGAGGAGAGTAGGCGAACATCCCTTGTAGGGGGCGTCTCTATCTACTGTGACCCAGAAACCTACCCGACGGATCAGCACCTGCGTGATTTGCCGCAATACATCTCCGTTGGGGTGGGTATCCATCCACGTCATGCGCGTTATAGCGTTGTTCGGGTTAATCAGGCAGTGGGAAGGTTCCAGAACCTGTTAGCGAATCCTCGCGTGGCGGTTTTTGGGGAGGTTGGACTTGATCACTCAGAGCCCATGAAGTACTGGGCATATCAAGTCGAGATGTTGGAGAAGATGTTACCGTTCTTGGAAGATAGACATGTGCTAGTGATTCACTGCCGTGGAATGGAGGGGGATTGCGGTACAGAAGCGTTTCTCTTGCTCCTCCATGTCCTGAAGAGGTATGTGCGGATGCATCATCCGATACATCTGCATTGCTTCACTGGCAACAGGTATGTCCAGGATCGGTGGCTAGAGAGGTTCCTAGGGACATACTTTGGGTTCACTAACAAGGTGAGGACATTCTCTCCGGACCAGATCGCGGCACTACAAAATGTCGAAGATAGTCGCCTTCTCCTGGAGACGGATGCTCCTTATTTTCCAGCACCTGGATCCAGAGTATCGTCACCCAGCCAGATATCCACAGTGGCCGAGGCGGTGGCAGCACTTCGAGGAACTACTGTGGAACATGTGTTGGAAATCTCCGTGGCCAATGGGAAACATCTGTACCAGTCCCAGTAGAGGTCAGTCAGGCTTTAAGCTCACTGGTCCTCATTTAGCGGGTTCCAGCTGGGTTTATAACTCGCCGGATACTTACAGTGTGAAGAATTAAGCCTTCTCCAAGAAAACACTTCATCTATTGGTTTCCAGCTGGGTTTATAACTCGCCGGATACTGACAGTTTGAAGAATTAAGCCTTCTCCAAGAAAACACTTCATCTATTGGTTTCCAGCTGGGTTTATAACTCGCTGGGTATTTATCCAATCCAGTAAAGTAGCAGTCATTGGGTCTGTGGCTCATGACTGAAAAAGCAACAAAATCCAAGCAGTTGCGACCAAGAAGACGGCCAGAAGTAGGGCTAAGAGCTCTAATTGGGAAAATCCTGACCACGGACTAAGGTAGTGAAAAGCAGTACTTGTGAGAAACCCGCATCTGGTAGAGGGACCATCTCTGTGGAGCGACTTGTAGTTGCTGACCCCCTCATGCAGATAACCCCCAGTCTTGGTAAGGTCCTTTTTTCATAAAGTTGGGGGGAGTGTTGTGACGTATCCAGTACGGTACGGGCGGGTATGGTAAGTACGGGTTTTACCCTCACTCTTGCGGAAGTGGGGTATACAAATTGCTTTTCACGGTCTCTTACGATCCAGCACTAGACGAAGCAAGACGTGTCCTCAGGAATAGGTATATCCCAAGCCCTGGCCTGTTTCTACAGTGTAATAGTTATAATACCACTAGGTTTACTTTATTATTAATATATTGACGTTCAATTGAACAAAATTTTATTATACAAGACACAAGTACATAACATTACAATAAGTTATTATTTGAGTCGGCTTCTGAGAAAACTGGGCTTAATGCATGTGAGTAAAGTGTCATCCCAGATTAGCCTGTGCGGTCCGCACAGGCTAATCAGGGATGACACTTTCCGCCTAAACTTGATTTTCGGTAAGGAGGGACTTTCTTGAAACTAAAAATACCATTAAAGCGGAAAGTGTCATCCCTGATTAGCATGTGCGGACTGCACAGGCTCATCTGGGACGACACTTTATGCGCATGCATTAAGCCCAGTTTTCTCAGAACGCGGCTCATTTAATTAACAATTGTCAACATTATGCATATTATCGGATAGTTTTACACACTATTAAATATGTACAAATACCAACCTGGTAATACGTGTAAATAATCGTATGCAATATAGTTATTGATCCCAATCTGATCTATTTCCGAATTATCTGCAAATCCATCGAGTAGAAACAGTAACCATGCAATTCGCTCCGCCATCTTGAAACGTTATACTTACTGATTGTGTTGCATTTGTTAGAACGTTTCTGATTGGTTATTTCTAAGTATCGGATCCAATCAAAATTTTCGGATAACTAGGGATTCTAACACCTAACAACCCGAGATTTGTAAAGTAATTCAATGCTTAATTTTCGCGGACGATATTTGTGTTCCGCGCTTTTTGGATCTGGTATTTACTGGATCTTCTCTCTTTAATAGTCTTCTTAAAATAGCATTCTACAATCTCCGCGCGATTTTATACGCTACTATTTGTACAGAGTAGATAATATTAAGGTTCCGCGCGATTAATTAAGCCCGCTTTTTCTACAGGGTTGAAAGATATATGTTCCGACTGAAAATATATGAAAGTTCCGCGCTATTTAGATTTCGATTTGTATGTAGCGTTTTATGGCCATGCATTGGTTTTTCGCGGAAAGTGAAAGTTCCGCGAAAAATGAAAAACCCCGATATTTACTATATAAGTATATGTATTTTAGCGGGGGTCCCCTTTGGCTTTCCATATTTACTATCCAAAAGGTTTACAAAACCAACCAAACCGAAAGTGAAACTGGATTCATTACGTTTCGTGATGTAAACACTAAATATTTGTTCAGATTGGATAGTTATGCAATACAGACTATCATTGCCGATTGTTACGGAATCCGGATAGGGCCAAGTTGAGTGTCGCGTGACGACCTTCGAGGTCGACAAACGACATTCAAGCGACATTCTCTCGACGCTCTCTCGACGCACGACAAATCAATCGACAGTCAAAATTTTGAGTGTCGCATATCACGCTGGGTTTTAGAAAAAAAAATCGCAGAAAATCTTGACTGTCGACAGATTTGTCGCGCGTCGTATTGAGCGTCGAGAGAATATCGTGTCGACCT